>NW_013665768.1:692460-696026 GCF_000517525.1 Limulus polyphemus
TAATGTGACGGTCAATCCCACTATTCGTTGGTAAAAGAGTAGCCCAAGAGTTGGCGGTGGGTGGTGATGACTAGCTGCCTTCCCTCTAGTCTTACACTGCTAAATTAGGGACGGCTAGTGCAGATAGCCCTCGTGTAGCTTTGCGCGATATTCCAAAACAAACAAAACAAGCATACATGCGGAAATAGCATTTTCATTTTTATCAGAGGAAATTTACTATAAATGTTTATTTGCAGTGATAATAAAGAAACCATTACATATTTCGATTTTTTTTTTCATCACTGGGCACTAAAGTTACACCTGAAACGAGTTCCACTTTGGATTAAAAAGAACACCCCACTTCCAGACCTGGCTACGGACTTATATACAAAAGATGAATATACAAGTTTCCAATGCATTATTTAATGGTAAACATATATGTATATTATATATTTATATTGTATATACATAATCCCCTTTTCAAAAACTTTATTTCTTCCAAAACTAGTATACTTGAAGCATTCTACTCGGACATTGTCTTTACCACAATGAAGTCAAGAGTTATATGAATAACCTAGTGAAACATTTTCGTTCCTTTCAAAGAAGAACTGCACTTTTAGGTGGATCAATGTTGGTACTGAAATTGCAACAATTGTTGAAGAGTTGAATCCAGTTCCGCATGCTCCAGTGAGTCTGTAAATACTCATCAACATGAGTAGATGGCTATTGTTTAGAGAGTTTGTTATAACTGTAAATGCAATGGCTAGCACAATGGAGAAAATAAGCAATACATTTACAAAGGACAATCAGGATTTGTTTTTGTTGGACACAAAGCAAATCATGAACCAAGATGTCGACAACAATGTTTAAAATGTAGTATGATATATTTATTTAGAAGAGGCTGTTTCAGTGCATTACTACAATCACAGGCATTATTCGCAAGAATAAACTGTCTTTGTTTGGAAATTTCTTCAAATTGGTTCATTATTGGAGTTCACACCAGCTTAATTCACTCAAGAGCAGCTGTGAATGTTTTGGCAGGCTGTGTATATCATGCCAGTTTAGAAATAGTGGCATGAACGAATTATTCAAGCATAAATACCAGTCTTCTCCACCATCTCTCTCTCACATGGGACAACTAAGAGGTTGCACAAAGTCTGATATCATTGGTTGCTTTGAAAACTGCGTCCCATCTAGTAATCAACCTCCAGATGTTGGTGCTAAACTTTTATATTGTTCTGCAGTTGCTCACATGTTGACATCCAATGCCTGTCTCATCTTTCAGGATTATGCAGAAATGGGTACCGGGAAATCAACATCTTTTCCTTCCAAAAATCTGACACAGCTTTCTTCGAGTTAATGACAATAAGACCGTTGGCATAGTGCTTTCTACTTCATATATTCCTGGAAAAGTGACATAAAACACGTGACTCAAGTGCCATGTTTGGACAAGAAAGTACCATTGGTCCAGACTAAGTGCCATGTGTTTAATAGGAGGTAGATGCAGTTCTTCTCATGCATATTTTTCATGGTGTAAACAAAGGTCATCTAATAATGGCTGGAGACGGCCATTATTTCAAGCCATTATTAGTCTCAAAGTGGGTTCCTCGTCATCGAAATGGTCATCTAAAAGTCATGATAAAGTCTGTAGACTCTCATATCATAATTCTTACAGTAGCAGCATTCCAGCAACTTCCTTGGAGAAATTCTTGGTTGCTTTTGGAATGTACTTTAGATATGTACCTGCCCGTGCCATTGTAGACAACATTGATGTTTAGATAGACAAGGTTTAAGAATTATTTCGTGCCTTTACAGCGTTTTGTGATAGTGGGAAAAGGACAGCTTGGGAAACATGAAATGTTTTTCCATCTGTTCCAGAAGTATTCGTTAGTCTGTGTAGTGCGCCAGCGAAGTGGCCAGCTTGGGAAATATGGAATGTTTTTCCATCTGTTACAGAAGTATTTGTTAGTCTGTTTAGTGCGCCAGAGAAGTGGACAGCTTGGGAAATATGGAATGTTTTTTCCACCTGTTACAGATGTATTCGTTAATCTGTCTAGTGTACCAGCGAAGTGGCCAGCTTGGGAAATATGGAATATTTTCCCACCTGTTACAGAAGTATTCGTTAGTCTGTTTAGTGCGCCAGAGAAGAGGACAGCTGGGGAAACGTGGAATGTCTTTTTCCATCTGTTACAGAAGTATTCGTTAGTCTGTCTAGTGCGCCATCATATATTCCTAAGAAAACAATATTACTGATGAAGAGACTTACAGTTGTTCTCTATGGTAAAGGAAGTGAGAGCAGACATGTAAATGACGCAAGCAAAAAACTTTTTGCAAAGAAGGAACGACAGCTGGATCTCATCCCGTAAACAAAGGCTGCACTTTTTAGCTCACCAAATGAGCTGCTTTTCACAGAGGTCACTGCTGCGGCAAAATGCCAAAAGTATGGTACAAACTGGTATGCCTAGAAGGTTGTGGTTGGTAATGAGATGTTGACAATAAATAGATTCCTCTGTGTACTCTTCTTCCAGTGGATGCAAAATCACACAAAAACTGATTAAATGCAGTACAAAAAGACTTGCAGAAAAGGGTATAAATGCTTTAATGCCTCCCTTCCATATACTAACTTACATACTTATGGAAGGTCATGTTACAGAGACGATGATCAAGATAACTGAATGGTTTAGACTTTCTCTTCTCTTGGTAATGGCTTGTATAGTTTATATACCGTATCTTACAAATGTGCACACATTTCTAATAGAGCCATATAGAAGTGTTGATACACTTTAAACATGATCACATCAAGTGTGTCTTGCAATAGAACAGTATAAATGTGTGTTTATATCCCTTGAGCATTGTCAGATCAAGTGTATCCTGCTCTTATACAAAGAAGCATTCTACTTATGTACCAAATTACATGCTTGTTTCACACCTTGTTCTATTTTTCACCATCCATTAGACTACTAGGCATTTGAACAATTTCATTCATGGATGAACAACTTCTTCACTTAACGAATATACTAATACTTCGTTCGTTTCAAAACGTGCAAAATATTTGTAAATATTAGCAGGTACAGGGAGGATACTAAAAGAGAGTTTATTTACAAGTGAAAACAAAGTAGTATTTGTGTTCAACAAAACGTACATATTGACATGCATTTAAGTTCAGTAACTAAACAACAAAATAATGATTCTAGTATTTTCATTTTAGTTTGCTTTTTTATTTATTTTTTGTAAATTGTATAATATGGTTGATGTACAACAAGATCTTAAAATAAACACATACCAACAGTCAAAAAATAAATGACCATTTTGATTAATTTTTACCAAATAATATCTTATTTTGTAAGTACGCTGCAAATTTATGAACAAATAAAATGTATCAATTCAAGCACTTGAAAACACGCATAATAGAAAACCCCAAAAAATATCCAGGCAATTAAAAAGTATAAAAACACCGGTAACAAAGGTCTGAACAGACGGTTAACAGAAAGTCTGGAAAACACAGGTAACAGAAAAGTCTTGAAAACGAGAGCAACATAAAAATTTCGAAAACATGAGTGACAGGAAAGTCTGCTCCCCAGTGGCAC
>NW_013665768.1:696948-699974 GCF_000517525.1 Limulus polyphemus
GATATTATAAATATTTGCTGTGACTCCAAATGTGATATTTAGATTTCGCTTACTTAATATTATAATATCGTTCTTATGTTGTGAATTGTTTCCTTAGAAAACAAAAGTAATGTTATTCCATGCTATGCAGTTAGATTGGAAGAAGCTGTGTGGATGTGGTATTGACGTAAAAACTTTGGTAAGGTGTTTCATGTTTCGTTGTAATTAACATTGCTGTGAAGATAGGTGTTTTAACATTAAAACATCTATTTATCATTTAAAATTTTTTTGTGGTATAAGTTTTTCCCCTTTTTATTCGATTTTATTGTATTACATCGCTCTTTGCATGATTTTTAGTCTTGAAAATCTATTTCTGCCTCAATGTAAATAAATCTAACATCAGAACAGTAGTTTAGTTCGAATAATGATTTCCTTATCTCTAATAATTCTAAGGCTTTTTCACGGAACTTTGTTGGAAACAAGGTACTATGGTCACATCATTTAAAGTACTCGTTTACGCCGACAAATCATTCCTGAAGGATTGCACCCTAGTGGGTCAGCGGTAAGTCTGCAAGCTTACAACACTAAAAATCGAGTTTCTATACTGGTGGTGGGCAGAGCAAAGATAGCCCAGATTTATTATTTGCCCTTAACAACAAATTTACCATAATTTATATTTTCTATAAGCTCTGCATTATTTCACATCATAGTTTATTTGTGAAACACACCTTGAATATTAGTATATCACTTCTTTAAGTTATTGAAAAGGAGATTATTCTCCATGCTGTGCGGTGATAATTTAGCTAAACAACGACAAAACCAAACCTAAAGGATTTCAATTAAAATTTCATCCTCCTTTGTTTAACGATGATGAACAATCTTGTCATTAAAAGACTTACTCCTCGTTCAAAAACTTAGTACGTGATGGACTGCACTCTTTCACAAACAACGTGATTTTGTATCTCAAGATCTTTGCTTTTAACGCCGTCGTTTATATGAAATGGCTGATTAAGAGGTGGAACGCTCAATACACATGAAAATCCATGAAAAACGATTTTTTTTCACATTAAGTAACGTAAAATCCCATAAGTTTATCAACTTACAAAACATTAAGAGTCGTTCTTATAATATCTATGGGCCACACTCGCAACTAAAAAAAAAAATCCAATTGAAAATAATATCAAACAATCTTTAATCACTTTACCCACCAATTTCAAACAGACTCTTTCGTCAAAAGTCAACCACAAGACCAAGAAAAATCAATCAAACAAAAACTTCTGCCAATCAGGTCATCTCCATCCCTCCGAACCTTCACTATCAGACGTTGAGAGATCAGTCTTGAACAATGGTCTTACATTTGTTCCGACACTTCCTTATGTTGATTATTTCAACAGTAAAAAGAGAAGTTTCACAGATTTGTTATCGCTTACGTTTATGATCCCACTTTAAGTTGACAATAACCTAAAGACAGACCAATAACTGATGTCGGCACTGGTATTATTTCCTCCTCAAACCCAAATAATTTCACTTTATTTAAAAGGCATAATAATGTTTCGACACAAAGCTAAGGAAAAGTTCCAGCTTTAGATTTTTATTGAAATAACGAGAGGAAATCAACAAAGTAAATTTCTCTAGTAAGCCCTCATTTTAATACAACTTTACCATAGATGAAAAAAAACAAAAAAAAAAAACTACGAAGAACTTAAATATAGACATGACATCGTATGGCATAAAGACTTGGATGTAGCAGAGGCAGAATTCTCCAAGTATGAAAACTACATTAAACTCCAAACCGATTATCTTGAAGAATACCAGAAATTATTTCATAAACAGTTTAATAGATGCAGAAGAAGTCCTACTATATACTCGAGACTTACTCGTAGAAGAACCGAGAACATCCTTATTTGACATCCTACCTTTGATGCTTAAGCTGAAAACACCAAGAGACTTATAGTTTCAACATGTAATTGATCTGCAGAGTTAATCTCTAGCTTTTTAGAGAAAATAATGACACCTTTGGTACAAACTTCCAACCTAAATCAAAGATAACACTAAAGCTCTTTAAGTGTTTAATCCACTACTATTCAGGATGGACAATCAAATCCTTATATACTGTCATACCACAAAGTTAGGGTCTTGAAGCTTTGAGGTTCTACCTCAACCAGCGACAAGCGCTAGAGCCATCAACAGACACTCTTGTAAGACTAGCTGAACTAGTTTTGACATTAAACGCCTTCTCTTAGAATGATTCATTTAACAAACAAACAGAGGGTGTAGCCAGGGGTAGCAAGATGAGGCCATCATTCGCCAACATGTTTGTTGGCTACATAGAGCACAACATGTTTCAAAATTATTATGGACCCATGTCAATTTCAAACCGACGATACAGTAATGACACAGTTTTATCAGTTGTGTTAAGAACTGTCAACCAACCCTTCAGTAAACAAGCAACGTTTCAAATGTAAAACTTCTTTGACGTCACTTGAACCTTAAGTACAGAGAATCCCATTACAACATCCATCTATGATAAGTTTATTTACTTCCATTCTTTCCTGTATAATAATTCCAACCATCCCACATCATCAAAAATGCCATTCCAAACCTCATGTTCACCACATCCATCGTTTATGCAATTTCGAATCTGATTTTGCCCAGTCAAAAGGATGAGACAAGAAGACTAAAACGGAAGTATCTATCGGGTTACCAGATCCACTTGAAGGAAATAAATATTTTATTTTCTATAAGTTTGTGTGTGTGTGTATGTATGCCGATGTGTGAGAGTATGTGCATGTGCGTGCATCTATACATACTTATGCATATGCGCAATGTATGATTTCTTTGTGTGCACGCACAAATATATCTATACGCTACTAAAACTATGAGATTGTTTGTTTGCTTGTCTGTAATTAAATACAGCAAAAACTGCGCACAATAGCGCCATATTTGTAATAAAACGAGAATAGAAATGAGAATAGGAACAGAATAAAACAAGTTATCGCTAAAATTGGGCCACGGGTTACCGAGTTAGCGCCGTTTTTCGGGTCACT
>NW_013665768.1:699984-706715 GCF_000517525.1 Limulus polyphemus
ATAAATGCTTCCTTTATCCCGATCAACAATCAAATATCTTTAACTTGAATTATGAACAAACAGGAATGGATTGAAATATTAATTAAATTATCTCAAAATAAACCTTCATTTCGGTGCAATATTGAAATTAGCTCGAATTCTTCATAACCTCTGAATAGTGGGTGACCCAACGGGTAACGGGTGGTCTAGTATATATTTCACCATTACTTTTTCATTTCATTTCTAGACACCAGAGACACGCAACAATACACAACACCCTACTTTACTGTTATTATTATTGAAAATTTTCCAAAACTTTTAAGTGTATTTAAACCTCAGTTTTTATTGTTATTTATATTTATATGTATAAACATTTATTAACATTATACTAATTATTAATTTGCTGCTGATTCACATTCTTATTCTTATTATTTTGTGGTATAAGTTTTCCCCTTTATTGTTTTCGACTTAACTGTACCACAGTGATCTTTGTATAGCTATGACAAAGGCCTTGCCGGCACTGGATAGATTAGATATAATGGGGTTGACATATTGTAGCATATTCTTTATAACTTCTTTAACTTGTTTATGTGGTTTTCTCCCATTGACGATGTGGTTTTTTTGACCCGCTTCGGGTTTCGTTTCTTTTGTTTCAGCACAAACCCATAACAGGCTGTCTGCACTGCCCATCACGCGGAATCAAATCCCGGATTTTAGCGTTGTAAGCCAGAAAATTACCGCTCACTGACTTGGAGATTCCGTTCCTGCTGGTTCGACGTTTGTTCCGAATGATGGTAAAGGTTAATTCAAATAAAAATAACAAATAAATACTTTGTGTTAAGTTCAAAATAAATAAATAATATTGTGTTGCTAATCCTTGCTCTAAAAATTTGATATGTAAATAACTTAAATAAAATTGTTAATAGTTATAATTAACTTATTTAATCTGGTTTCCACCATAACAGTCGTTGTTCGTGAAAGCTGATGATATAAGTATCCCCTACACCAGCGTAATGTCTATCGTATCTCAGACGGCCTCATGATAAACCCTGGAATTGGGCGAAATTCCTCGTCGGCACTTGATATGAAAGATGTGGTGTGGTTTAAGTGGTTGAAATATTATAATATATGATCCTTTGCTTTCATTCATAAGTTATTAGAATAGTTTAACACAATGTTGGATGAGATGGAGGAATCAGGTAAACTTTCACCCGTCCTCCTCTTATTCCTGATGTAAGGTGCAAACAAACTCAGAGCTGTTTCCATAAGCTGTCATATAGACATTGGTTAGAAATGGAGTTTGTAGATATAACGATCTACCGTTAGCAGTCGTGTCCATGCGGAGCCACTTCAATAGTGTAGTTGTTTAAAATCTCACTAATGTTTATGTTTAAAAATTCGTATATATATCACAAACACTTAACTTTAAAACAAATTACATTTCGAATTGGCGTTAGGTGGCTTCTTATTGGTTGTTTGTTTGTTATGGATTTCGCGCAAAGCTACACGTGGGCTATCTGCGCTAGCCGTCCCTAATTTAGCAGTGTAAGACTAGAGGGAAGGCAGCTAGTCATCACCGCCAACTCTTGGGCTACTCTTTTACAATTTTACAACAAATAGTGGGATGGACCGTCACATAATAACGCCTCCACGGCTAAAAGGGTGTGACGGGGATTCGAAACAAGAGTAGATTTTTATAAAACAGAGGTACTTATAATATATAATACATTTATTATGTTCACTCAAAATATTAGTTTTGTAAAAATATTTTCTGAAGTTATTTTGTTGAACACTAAAGAAGATTTTTCGGCCACAGAAGGAGGTTTCTGTAATTATGGGCAAACTTTATGGTTATGGTTTTGATACCCAATATGCCGCGCAAAATACCAAATTTGGATTGTTAATAGTTTGCTCTAAACTCAAATATTGAACTGATATACGATTTTTAAATTTTGATCATGTTTTCAGCTGAGACACTCCTGTTACTGCCAGCTTGACTTCTTACATACTTTAGACATTTCCATATTTAGTTTTTGATATCATTTATGTATTTAACACAAGTCAGTCTGATATCGTACGTATAACCCCGACGTGGTTAAATGGAGCAGGGTTCCATATAGGTATAATATAGGGGTATGTTTACAAATTCATAAGGATTTGATAAAACAAACTACTTGGGTTTTGTTACATTGATTTTGACGCGCTCTTTTATTATACCATTATTCTACTAAAGTTAAGAGGTTCGAAAATTAGCGGATGCTACAGAAACATCTGGAAAATTCTGCCAAATAACCACATCAACTGCAACTTGGAATGAAATGCAGTGATTTTTTTAGAAGTGACATGCTGCTTACATGCCTGACAACTAGGACTCAACCCCTCCTTGTGTGTCACGTCGCATCAAGAGTAAATTACTCTGAATTGTGCCTTCTACGTTCACTCTAACTTTCCTGTCATCTTACAAGTTAGAACGTCAACGGGTAACACCTCCTCGTACCTCTAGTTGGGACAATGAGAACCAACGATCATTATGCTTTATCAACATCGAGAAAACATGCTACTGTGCAGTAGTTTTTCAAAAACGTTCTATAATTTTTTTAGAGAGTCTAACTCATCGATGATTTCCCTAAAGTTTCTAAATCCTTTCCGAATTTAAGGCAATTTGTTGTTTATTTCCAAAAATATAAGTAGTCTATTTGTGTTTATTTTTAAAATATTTTTCGTCCCAGCAACTTGTAAGGTTTATTGGTTTATCCGTTGATTTTCCTTCTTTATAGAACATGGTAACATTGGTTTGTTTTCATAACTTTGGTACATATTCACATTTTAAAGATAGGTTAATAACAGCTGCTAGACGCAGGGGCATAGCCTGAATGGGGGGGGGGGGGTCGAACAACCAAATGAATATTCTGGAAAGGTCCACTATCTTCTGATTTTTTTATTTGAAAAGGCTTACTTACCCCAAACGTATATAACTCAACAACTTATTACTGTGAAGCAAGTTCTTCCTTGCTTTTGCTCTCTGACGTTTTGAATATCTTTTTTGTTTACAAGTTTCATTTAGGCAAATGACTTAAATTCTATGTGTAGAAGAAAAGGTCCACATTTTTGGAGGGAAAAGGCTACCCCACCACCACCATTTACACAATCAAACAGTTGTTCATCTGTACATCCAAATGCTTAGTTTATTACATCACTTATTTATGCCGTGAACATTTATAATTATGAGAAACAGGTCGAATATTGTGTAAACGAGCACGTGAACACATCCGTAACATCTAAAATTGTGATCCAGACAAACCTATGGCTAAACATTTCAACGATCATACCACAACATCATCCACATCAAAATATTAGCCATGCTGATGCCATTGGTACAGAATATATGAGAAGGAATGTCATCATTTAGAAGTATTGCGTTGCCGTTTTAATAAAGTTTAAAATGTATATGCCATTGCTTTTATTAAAGTACACATAGAGGCTTTGTGCTATTTATTGGTACACTACAAGTAACATGGGCATATATTTTATTTGTTGTTTATGCGGTCGGGTTAGAAATAGCTAGTAACATGAGATGTAATCTCATGATCTAACCACTAAGTAAAAAGCTTTCCTTGATCTTGAAAAAGAGCTAGTTCACAAGATATAGTTAGATCATATACCATTCTATAGTACTAGCTACGCCTCTTTTAGATGTTCATATATTCTACACTTAGGCTTGTTTAGGAGTTTTGTTTTTCATGTGTTTAATTGTTCTTTTGATGTTTCAGTTGATGATTGGTTGAAATAGCGGATATATAATGATATGCTATTTTCAGAAGAAGGTATTATATTATCCTCATTGTTAATTGAGAAACTAAGTATGCAAATCGAGGCCTTTTTTTTTTCTCCTAACGTGTTAAAGAACAATGCATCCGTCTAAGTTTCATTTAATAGTTTAAAGACAGTTTAAAGATTTGGTCTGAATGTATTTGCTTTTTGTCTCTTTGTGTCACATTGCGTGTTGTTTTGTGTGAATATGGTGTAGATTGAATATAGTCCACTACATATGCATCTTTTAGGATATCTAAAAAAAGATCTTTATGTTTTTGTTTATGAATTTAATTGTGATTACCACAAATCGTCGCCGTTATTTCTCTTTAATCTTTTTATCTCAAAGCGCATTTGTAAATTTCCTCTGTCGATGTATATATATATAATTGATCTTCTACTTTCTTTGATAAGGTTTATCATGTAAGATACCAGATTTTGTGTGCGTGTTGAGAGTATTTATGAATGCTTGTGTATATTGATATAATAAGTCACTTAGTGAATATATTGTAATAGCAGTCTGTGAGTGAAGGCTTGTATATTATAGTGCTGGCCACTTTGCATCTAGAGTAGAAGCATCAGCCTTGGTGTAATTATAGTTAGGTTGACATTTCGGAAGGTGATCGCTATCCACATCTTATCCTACATTGGATGAGGCAAAATGAGAAGATAAGGTTGATGTTCAGACGCAAATATATAAAATATCGCTGATGTCATTGGTACAGAATATATGAAAAGGAATGTCACGATTTAGAAGTATTACGTTGCCTGTTTTTATAATGTTTAAAATTGTTTTTATTTAAAGTACACCTAGAGGTTTTGTGCTATTTACTGGTATACTACAAGCAACACAGTCGTATTTGTTGCTTGTGCGGTCGGGAATGGCGTAACTGTGCTATGAGGTGTTTTTAGTATTTAAGTGTAGTGTTGGTGCATGTGTGGTGTAGTGAAGTTAGTTTATTGTGTTTTCTAGTTGTTACGTGCGTTTTTTATGCCTATATATTTATTGCATCATTTCTAGTCGGATCAATGATTTTCTTGCAAATGCAGCGTGTGAGTTTTAATAGGATTGTGAGATAGCGATTTCTACTTTTATTTTGTTATAGTTTTCTTTAACGTTCACTTAATATTCCTTCTATCGTTTAGTTCAACTATCAATTTTTAGTTATATTAAAGTGCTAACTTACCTTCTTTCTATCTAGAGCATGTTGATTTTGAATATGTATATATATATATATATATATATTGTGAAACTAACACAAAATTCCCTTGTAGTGATGTACAGATATTAATGTTGTAAAAGAGTATGTAGATATTTGGGAATAACTACTCACATGTGATGTAACCTCATGGTCTAACCACTACATAAATAGCCTTCCTTGATCTTGAAAAAGAGTTAGTTCACAAGATATAGTTAGAATTATTGCTCGATATTGTTATTGATTTAAAAAGTGGTTTAATTTGGAAAATTGTGTTTTTGTTTTTAAACTTTTTTATTTTTCTGGTCCATAATTCTGATTCATTTATTTATTGCAGTCAATAACATTGAGATTTGTGCTGCATTGTTTATTAATGTTTGTACCTAGGCCTAACCAGGCGCGGGTTTATTAACTTATTTTTGTAAGTTATAAATTTGTAGTTGTTTTAAAGTTTTATTTTAGATTTCTGTTACATTTTAATAACTGTTTTTGTTTGCCTCTGGTTGTAGTAACCTTTTTTTTTAAGTCTGTTATAGTATGACTACCTGTAATTTTTATAGAGATTATGTTGGCCTAGTACTATCTGATTGGCTGAATGACAGCCAATCATAGTGTAAACTATCATCACGTGACTGTACTGTGGTACAATAAAGGGGTAGCAATTCTATAATGCTTGCATTGTATACCCATTTTATTCACTGTTTCCATAATTATTTCCAATTACTGTATATTTACAGACTTATTTATATATTCAGTTACAATGAGTAAAAAAAAAAAAATTCAAGGGTTTCTAACAATAAAAAATACAAATCTACTATACATAGTTCAAAATACATAACCACGAATTTCTGATAGTAAATAATACACACTCTCAGTCTTCTATCACAAAGAATATAAAATGAAATTAGTTTGCTACTGTTAATAGCCTTGGACCCAATAATACTGTTTTTTTTTTATCAACTTCAGTTTCTGTTTAAGACTTATATAAGCATTTCTTGAAGTACTCTCAAGCTTATTGTGTTCTAGGCAATTTACGCGATAAATCTGGATACATGATCTGTATGTTTGTGGCTAAACATAAAGCTACACAATGGGCTATCTGCTGTGCCCACCACGAGTATCGAAACCCGGCTTTTACCAGTATGAGCCATCAGACTTACTGCTGAGCCAGCGGGGGGAAGGGGATTGATACATGAAAGCTGTCTTTAATTTCTCGATATAAATGTATATTTTAATTCTAATTACTTTTGCAGTATTAAATGTTTTCGAAAAAAAGAAAAGAAAGTGTTTTATTTGTTTTAAAACCTAAAATAATTTCGTTTTAAAACTTTTATCAAAACTTCATAACTTACAGCAATTAATGTTCTGTTACGAGAAATCTCATAATTTCGTATCGATAATAATAATAATAAGATACTTATTAATACCTTTAGAAGAACTCAGTATAACGGAACTGATATAAGCCTATAAGGAGGGTTTAGTACGCTATACTAAAGCGTATTAGACTATACAAGTCAGCAAATCACGTGATAAATACAGCGATATAAAATCGCAGTGGAATCACATTTTGGGATTGTTTGGCTTTTAGTAGATAGTGTGATCCAACTAAAATGTTTTTGGAAAGGGGTATGTAACACCCAGTGGTGGGATTCAAATATTTTAACAACAGGTTCTCTCACTAGCAGCATGTAAAAATATCAGATATTAAAAAAAAGGAGGGGCCAGAACCCCCCCCCCCCCCTC
>NW_013665768.1:706736-707960 GCF_000517525.1 Limulus polyphemus
GTTATATTTGGAGCGAAAACACAAAAATTTATATTTCTTAAAAATTTAAAAATGTATTAAACTAATGCATAGATGCATAGAATTTTGACAAGAAAAGGAGAACTATACATATACTGATATAACGTTTACGATATGCTTATATTCTCTGTAGTGTGAATACTTTATTGTACATACGTTTAACTTGTTCCGAATATATATATTATTCGAAAACAAAAAGTGTGTGCTGTTTATTCATCGTTGAATTTATAGCTAACAAGTCACAATCACCTACTATAGACGAATCCTAAGCCCAACAACATAACATATATTTATACTATTAACAAATATAAATAAAAGCCATTTATTTCGACAATTGGCAAAAAAGAAAAACAGAGCCTATATAGCGTATATATATGATATATTTTTTTTAATTCTGACAATTGGCGAGCCACAGCCAAGATTATACAGTGGTAAACGGCGATTGAATGAAAGCGGAAATAAGTAGGCCTATCTATATACGTAGAACTATAGTAGTAACGAAAATAGTATAGAGATTAAAATTACCGGAAATAACCATGTCAACAGATTTTGATAAATGGGAAGAAAGAGGATCTCAGCTTGGGTTAAAAGACAGTGAATTACGAGAATTTGTTAAACAACAACAAGAACTGGAAAGAGGAGAACGGAAGCGCAAGAGACAAATTGAGAAAGAACAAAATGAAAGAAAAGAGGAATTAGAAATAGAGAGAATGAAAATACAAATTGAGAAAGAGAAAGAAGAAAGACCAAAAGAAGAAAATGAGAGAAAGGAGAAACTAGAAATAGAAATAATGAGAATGCAAATTGAGAAAGAAGAAAAAGAGAGAGAGGAGAGATTAGAAATAGAGAGAATAAAAGCACAAATTGAGATAGTAAAACTCACCCAACCGAAGGAAGAAGGACCCAAGAATGACGATGGAGTCAGGGCTAGCCGACCCAAGCTGCCCAAATTTGATGAACATAAAGATGACATGGATGATTTCTTGGAGAGATATGAAAGATTCGTCCAAAGTTAGAACTGGGACAAAGGCGGCTGAGCAGTCTATCTCAGCCCACTTCTCACAGGAAAAGGCCTACAAGTATATGCAGGCATGATGTCAGACGATGCCATGGATTATAGAACTAAAAGTTAAAAGTAGTACTTTAACAGAAAACGATAATAGAACTTACGTAGAAGGTAAGGTTTTTCGTTAGGTAAAGTTTTAG
>NW_013665768.1:707970-721535 GCF_000517525.1 Limulus polyphemus
GATGTCAGACGATGCCATGGATTATGACAAATTAAAAGTAGCTTTACTGAAACGATATGAACTTACTGAAGAAGGTTTTCGTTGGAAGTTTATAGGAGTTAAACCAGACACTGGAGAAACTGTATTTCAGTTTGTGGCACGTCTACGGCAATATTTAACCAGGTTACACTAACATGGCCATGTGTGAAAATAGTTTTGAGGGGCTGGCAGACCTATTAGTACGTGAACAGTTCATGACCACATATTCAACTGACATGTCACTGTTCCTAAAGGAAAGAGCACCAAAAGATGTAGACAAGATGATCAAGCTGGTAGAACAGTATATGGAAGCCCATAGAGGTAGTATAACTGGCAAGTCCAAGAATGGCCAGATAAATTTGAAACCAGTAATGGCTGACCAGAAGTAGGAGTTTACCAAAGGTGACAGGAGGTTAATAGACAGAAAGGAAAAGAGATGTTATGTTTGTTATAGAATGAGGCACATTGCAAAAGAGTGCAAGTCCATTACCAGCAAACAACAGCAGAAACTTCAACATAAAGCAGCTGGAGCCGTTTACAAACACAGTGCTGGTAAGAAACATGAAAAGAGTGACTGGCATTATGGATGCTGCTGTCAGAAGAAAGTGAAAGTTTTACGAGACACTGGGTGCAGTAGTGCAGCAGTGAGAACCAGTTTGGTATCCAATGATCAGATAACAGGCAAGGTACGCTTGTGTGTGTTAATTGATGGAACAGTGAGAAAATTTCCCATAGCAAAAATAAAGATGGATACTCCATATTATGTAGGAGATCTTGAGGCCATGTGTATCAAGGAACCAATGCACGACTTGGTGATAGTAAAAATACCAGGTAGTAGAAACTTTGAGGAACTAGAAAGAAAGAAGATTGATGAAGTATCTGCTTTCACCACCAGAGCTCAAGAAAAGAGAGCAAACAAGACATGAAGCTCCTGCAAGTGTTGAAAGGCGATATCCCAAATTTAGGTTTGCAGGAACTGATGGAAGCACAGAAGTAAGAAACTTTGTGGCAATGCCCAGAAGAAAGTAGAGCACAAAACAAAGAGGGAAAGATGCTTATAGACTAGAGGACCAGGAGGGAGTTCTATACCGAATCTATCAGTGCAGTTATACTGGGGAAGTTAAACAGATCATAGTACCAACAGAATACCGGACTCAAGGGATGGAGTTGGCTCATGAATCAATTGTGGGAGGACACCTAGGAACAAAGAAAATGGCAGACAGAATCACCAGTAATTTCCATTGGGCGGGAGAAATTGGAGGCGTGAGTAGATTCTGCAGGTCATATGACATCTGTCAAAGGACAATATCTAGGGGAAAGGTAGTTAAAGTGCCATTGGGAGAGATGCCTCTCGTAGAAGAACCGTTCAGCAGAGTAGCTGTGGACTTATTGGGCCACTAACACCTGTGTCTGACAAAGGCAACTGGTATGTTCTAACAGTAGTCGACTATGCGACGCGTTATCCAGAAGCAATGGCATCGCCAAAGATAGAGACAGAGAGAGTAGCAGAACTCCTCCTGGAGATATTTTGTAGAATAGGCTTTCTGAGAGGAATCCTGAGTGATAGAGGGACCCAATTTACTTTAGAATTGATGCTGGAAGTGTGCAGACTCATCAACACTCGGCAACTCTTTACCACCCGTACAATCCTAAATGTAATGGACTTTGCGACAGAGTAAATGGAGTTTTAAAGAATATGTATCACGAGAGACCACATGACTGGGACAGGTACTTACAGGCAGTATTATTCGCTTACCGAGAAGTCCCACAAGCAAGTACAGGATTTTCACCCTTCGAGTTACTGCATAGAAGAACAGTACGAGGTCCAATGCAAGTATTGTAAGAGCTATGGACGGGAGAAGAAGAGTCAGAAGTAAGGAACACATACCAGTTTTTATTCGACCTCAGAAACCGACTGGAGAAATTCTGTCAACTCGCTCGACGGAGTTTATATGCAGCTGAAGGTATTCAGAAGCATTTTTATGACAAGAAGGCCAAAGATCGACATTTTAAAGTTGGACAAAAGGTCTTAGTTCTGCTGCCCACAGACCACAACAAACTCACAATGCAATGGAAAGGACCTTTTGAAGTACAGTAAGTACTCAACAGAATGGACTACAAGGTGAATGTGAACGGGAAGACCAAGATCTACCATGCCAATCTGTTGGAGAAGTATTTTGGGAGAGAGGAAGACCTAATGGGAGCAGCTATTGAAACAGAGATGGATCTTGCAGGTGTAGGCATCATAAATGCAGAACCAGAAGACAGTGACTGCCTTAGAAGATGAGGACCTACTAGACCTAAGACCACTAGGTGGAGATGAAACATACAAAGATGTCAACATCAGGGAAGAACTGACTGGCAAGGAAAATAGAGAGTTACAAGACCTACTTTACCAGTACACAGATATCTTCATGGATAAACCAGGAAAGACAGACATTGTGCAACACAAGATCGAGACTACAACCAGAGATCCAGTCAAAATGAAGCCCTGTCAGATGCCTTATGCAATGAGAGATATGATAAAGCAGGAAGTTGAGGCAATTGTGGAAGCTAGAATCATCGAGCCTTCAAATTCAGCCTTCAGCCTACTGTTCACCAGTTGTAATCGTGAAGAAGAGGGACGTATCAAATCGTTTCTGCATAGACTTCCGGAAGTTGAACCTCGTGACTAAGTTTGACTTAGAACCTATGGGCAACCAAGAGGCCACCATGGCAAAACTAGATGGGACCAGGTTCTTTCAAAGATCGAGTTCAGCAAAGGTTACTGGCAAATCGAGATGGAGACAGGATCTAAAAAGAAGACAACATTTGTGACACCAGATGGATGTTACCAATTTAAGCAGATGCCATTTGGGTTAGTCAATTCAGCAGCAACATTCAACCACATGATGAGGAAGATGCTGCACAACACCACCAACATCGAGCATTATGTGCATGACATTCTGACACACACTGCAAGATGGGAATGCAATCTGAAGAAACTTAGACAACTATTCCAGTGAGTGAGGGCAGCAGGCCTCACCATCAGGCCATCCAAATGCTACATTGGATATCCTATGCTAGAGTATTTTGGAAATAAAGTGGGGGACCGACAGATAGCTATGGAAAGGGAAAAGGTAACCCACATACAAGATACACCAGCTCCAATGACCAAGCAGCAAGTCAGATCCTTTCTAAGGTTGGCATTCCAGAAATTAAAGAACATGTTGGGAAGCTCACCAATTTTTAGAATGCCAGACTTCAATAACCATTTATTGTTCAGGCTGATGTTTCAGACATTGGAATTGGGGCAGTACACTTACAGGAACATGAAGATGGACTATTTCCAATAACACCTATATGAGTAAAAAGCTGTTGAATAGTAAGAAGAACGAGAGTGTCTGGCTATTATGTTTGCCATTCGGAAATTCCAGAACTATCTATATGGGAAGGAGTTCATCATCCAGACAGACCATCAACCACTTGCATACATTCAGAGGTACAAGATCGACAGTGCGAGGATCATGAGATGGGCATTGTTTATTCAGAACTACAGGTACCGCATTGAGGCCATCAAAGGGACTGCAAATGTTGGAGCAGGCTGTATGACTTTGTGTTTGAACTAAGAACAGTCTAGTATAAAAAATATATTATAGATATTTTATTTTGAAGAGTGGTTTGTGTCATGATATAAAATACTGTTTAGTTTAAATATTAGTGATTAATTTATATTTGTGAGTGAATATTTTATTATTTTTAAGTTTTGTTATAATAAGAGTTAAAAGCAGACGATTGTAGAAAGTCTTGTTAATAACTAATTGGTGTCGGAATATAGAAAGTGGCCAGACGACTATGTAATAAAGATATAAATAGCGTGAGACGAGCGAGAAGCAGCAGACAGACAGTGTTAGATGGATAAAAGCGGAGAGAATATATTTGGTGTGAAGGTAAGTAATGTAAAAGTGATAGGCCTAACGTTTAATATATATCAGAGTGAAACTAACAGTGAAGAAGGAAATAAGAAAAATAAGTTTATTCAGTCAAAGTGAAACCTTAAAGTAATTGAATCAGCCTGAGTACATTATGACAAAATGAACGTATGATCTTCAGAAGAAAGAAGACCACAATCATAAGTGAATCACACCAGACTAATATTGCGATAATATTAGAGAAAATAGTTCGGCTTGTCAACTGAAATTCTAAAGTAATCGAATAGGCCTAAGTGGACTTTTGACAAGAAGAGGAGAACTATACATATACTGATATAACGTTTACGATATGCTTATATTCTCTATAATGTTAATACTTTATTGTACATATGTTTAACTTGTTCCGAATATATAGATTATTTGAAAACAAGTAAAGTGTGTGCTGTTTATTCATCGTTGAATTTATAGCTAACAAGTTACAAACACCTACTGTAGACGAATCCTAAGCCCAACAACATAACATATATTTATACTATTAAGAAATATAAGTAAAAGCCATTTATTTCAACAATTGGCAAAAAGAAAAACAGAGCCCATATAAAGACAACAACATGCAACACAATGAAGACAGATCTCCGTCTAGTAAAGCAACACAAGTAAAGTTTATACACAGTACTTTCACAACATATTTGTTCAACCAAAGCATACTTCAAGTACTTGGAAAAGGGAACGGGTATTCATAGTATTCCATAAAAAGACATGTTATTCAAATCGCCTGATGCAGGGCCTATGAGTTTCTGTGTGATCGGAATATTGAAATGAGCGCTGGAAAACCATCGTTTTTGTACATTAGATGGATCATGGAAAGAGTATAGGGAGGTATGGCATGCTTTCAACATTATAGCCATATATTGGAACCTTTTGCAATAAAATGCAAGGTCGTCAGATAGAGTATGACAAGACATTAGGCAACATGACATTGTGAGGCTACAAAATTGTTTTGACAAAACTTCAACCTCTATAGAAGGAGAAATGATAAAGAAATAATCGATCATAATAGTGATTTCAAGAAGATCAAATTAAGCCTACTAGAAAGGCTTAAATGTATACCTTTAACGAAATAAGTTTTGTAACGAAAAATATATAGAAAACACCCAAGCGTATCCTTGTTGCAATGAGACATTATGTTTCTTTGTTTCAGAGCAAAGCCACATTAGGCTATCTGCTGTGTCCAATGCGGGGAATCAAATCCCGGATTTTAGCAAATTTAACACTGTCTCATCGAGAGACTGAGGCATTATGATTAGATTATTGTTAATATTTTTCTTGCCTTTGCCAGCATGAGTAAATTCTAACCTTTACAAAATTTATAAATGTACAATGCTTGTTTAGTTGTTTATTGTTAATCACAAAGCTATACAACTGGCCATCTGTGCTTTGTCCACCGAGAATATCGAAACTCAAGGTTTTACGCTGTTAGTCCTCAGCTTTACCGCTTAGTCACTAGGAGGCAAATTGGTTTGGTTCGTTCTGAATGTCGCGCATAAGCTACACAATGGCTATCTGCTCTAGCCGTCTCTAATTTAGCAGTGATCAATTAGAGAGAATGCAGTTATTCAACAGTACCCACCTCTAACTCTTGGGCTACTCTTTTACCAACGAATAGTAGGATTATCCATCTTAATATAACAACTCCACAGCTGAAAGGGCGGGCATGTTCAGTGTGACAGGGATTCGAACCCATGACCTTCAGATTGCGAGTCGAGCGCACTAACCATCAGGACAAGGGGTAAATAATGGATAACCTCACACTCTTCAATTTATCGTTTCCCAATAAACTTCCAGCCATATATTCATATTGTAATGATAGTTTTAACTGTAAATTGAATCATGATTTTATAACAAAACGGGTTTTGTCTTCTTAATCGGTATATCTGCGGACTTATATCGCTAGAAACCGGGTTTCGATACTCTTGGTGGGCAGAGCACAGAAAGCCCATTGTGTAACTTTGCATTTAATTACAAACTATAATTTTTGACTAAAGAAGAATTGTTTATAATTAAAAATTATGATTGAATTAACTTGTTTTGATCATTTGCTCTTTTTTTTAAGAATCTACTACAGAAGTATTGATTCCTATATAGGTTTTATTCTATTAAAACTTCAAAACAATTTTGGCATTAAATGGCCACTGATTTATATATAGCTACTTTTTCACGTGTTCCACATATATTTGCCAAGCAAAAAAGAAAAATTACCCAATCTTCAGAAAGTGCTTTTAGAAGTTAGAGTTTAGAAAATAATATATGAAAGCCTAGTTGTCAGCACGTTGCTTACTGTAAGGCACTCGGTTAAAAAATAATGATAATTTTCAATGCATCAATAACTCTGAGGATATAACGATCTAAAAACTCGTTTCTTCTTATCGAAGTAATTCTATATGTACTAATACACAACATCAGTTTGTCGCCTATCGATCTGGATTACTAACCCTAAATAGTACCCTCTAGTGGCAGATTTTCTATGTGGAAAGTAGGTCAGACGCATTAGTTAAGGAAGGCTGTCTACTGGAGCTCAGATAACTACTGTTAAGGAGGTTTTTCACGGTCGTCAAAGCATTCTTCGAAATCTTTTCCTCTGTTCAGTCGAATACTTTGGCACCTATCCAGGTCTTGAAAGTCACTTGAGATATGCATAGATTCTTCATTTATACATTTATAGTTCACATAACTTCTACTTATTTATCTATTTTAATGATCCAGTTTCAAAAATAGTTTGCTTACAAGAAACTGCAAAACAAAACGTTTGATTGAATGTAGTTAATCCTTATTATATATTTTGTATTTTATCTTCTGTTTAACATAAGTCTCTAGTCATGCTTGTGTGTGTCTTTTGTTTTTTACTGTTAGTTGCCGATTAATCTGTGATTAAATGTTTCAATATAACGTATAATTGTTTTTCAAAGGTTCCTAAAACACTCTTTAAATTAATACAAGAGCGCGTGTTGATTCTGTAGTAGAGTTCTGGATTTCTGAGTTGCTGAGCCGGGTTCGAATCTGTGCGATATCAAAATATTCCCCGCACTTTAAACTGTGGATGTGTTATAACACTGTAAGTCAATTCTTTAACATGGGTTATGGATGGTAGAATGTTGCTGACCGGCTGTCTTTTCTCTGGTCAGTAGTTCAAAATTAGGGATGGTGACAACTAAGCCTTAGTATCACTGTCATAAATACAAAACACAAATACGTTAAATCAAGAACGATAAAAAGGTGATGATTATTACTTTTGCTTGACAATGAAAGACCATAATTAAATGTAATTCAGAATTTACATCTGAGTGCAGAATATGTAGTTTGTAGTAATAAGATAATGAAATAATAAAGCTGAGTATCCCAAACCTCAAAATCTTTAAAATTTAAATAATCAAAGTTAACACACTATTGCGACAATACAAATTCTATACAGAGGGAGCTACTGTCTTGTTATGTCATAGTTGTGGTTGAATGCTTGCAATTGATAAATCGAAATAATGTGTTCACGAGCAGTTGTTCAAACACTAAAACATTTGTTATCACTATTAGGTTTTATTTCTTATAAAACTTAAACATTATTTTTTTTGCTGATACCTCAAAACTTGTTTATAATAGATGGTCGAAACCTGAGAAGTAAACATAAAAATTAAAAAATGTTCCAAATAAAGAGGCTTCTCTAAACATTTACTGTGTATTAATTTCGGTGTAGGAATGTTGTAGTAGTGTTTGTGTATTTATTGCCCGTTAGTATGGGATTATAAACATAATTGTTGAGTTCATGCTAAGATAGTTCTATAAAGACTTGCTTGATTCAATTATCAGAAGTTAATCACAACTTTATTTTTTAGCTTTCTAAGTAGAAAATTTCCAGGTTGTATGTTTTCATTAAAATTAGACTTCTCATTTCATTCATTTAAATTCCAAGAAGACTAGCTTGACCTGGTGTCATTCACAATCGGGAATATAGGTAAAGGACGTGCTGATAGAATAGCTGTACATGTTTAATTTTGTGGGCGTTCAGAATACATATGATAATCGTACAAAACTGAAAAACTCTGAATACTTTCAGTCATGGATCCTGACCCATTTCCATCTGGATAAATGACTCACCAGTTGTAGAGCATCCAGTAGGCACAACACGAGAAACAGGCTGGGCTGGAGGCAAAGAAACATATTAGTTCTCTCTCCTACAAATGGGCGTACATATTTTTTCATCCGTATGCATGAAAGATATGACACATATATTTGAAACATAGATAATAATATCATTATCAAGTGTATAAACCTAAACATTTCAAAAATACGTTAATTTGTATCATGAAAAAAATCAAATTGAAATAAGCAACGCTAAAGTAAGTTTAAACAATTACATGAATCTATATATCTATCTTGAATTACAATTAGAGAAAACTTTTTGTAAGTCATTATTTTCACAGATTTACAGACCAAAAATATTTTTATTTCATGACGTTTCATCAGGACCTGGCATCATCAGATAATTTACATCAACTGGTTCGAACATAAATACATTCAAATTGAAAGAAAGTATGTGGGCACAAAAAATGATGTATAACAAACAACAAAATTTACATGGAATGTTTGTTTCAATCTAACAGTATATTTTATGGCATTTTAAAATTTATTAAAAATTCTTAAAAGCTCTTAAGGTAAAATATACCTTACTAGCTTGTAAATTGGAGAGTTCTTTAAAAGTTTTTAAGGTGAAGTTGTTCTTATAAGCATGTAAAATGGAATAACTCTTAATAGTTCATAACGTAAAACAATTCTTAATAGTTTGTAGAATTTTTTTTTTAGATGCAATTTTTGTTGGAATACAAAAACAAACTTTTTCTTGGAATACAATAATATGATCTTTCTGTCTCTTCCCTGCTTTGGTTCTTATAGTGGACGATGCTTTGGGCTTTAGTGTCCTTTCTCGGGACAAGATTATAGGTTCTGCTCCCATATGAGTTCTTGGAATGGACTCCATTTAAGTCTGCTATTGCATCTAGTTCTCTTTCAACATATCCCCCTCACACCAAACATGCTCGCCCTTTCAGCCGTGGGGGCGTTATAATGTGACGGTCAATCCCACTATTCGTTGGCAAAAGAGTAGCCCAAGAGTTGGCGGTGGGTGGTGATGACTAGCTGCCTTCCCTCTAGTCTTACACTGCTAAATTAGGGACGGCTAGCGTAGATAGCCCTCGTGTAGCTTTGCGCGAAATCCATAACAAACAAACAAACTCTTTCAACACAACACCATTTAGTCTGCTTTTACTTTATTTCTTGTAGTAGATGATTTGTTGAGGATAATATCAATTAGTAATATCATACTTCAGGATAATATCTTATGGTCTACTCTTGTAGTGGGTGATGTTTTAGGCTCTATCCTGAGTCTTTCTTCGAGATATATTTAAATGGTTTACTTCCTCGTTACGTTTTGTAAGCGACTTTAATACAGAGTCGTTCTCAAGAGAAACTTAACATAATCATTGGATAAGTCATCTACTGATAATAACTCGGATGACAATAATAGAAATAATGACACAGGTGGACAAGAGCTTTAAACTGTTCAGACATTTCACCACGAAATTTCCTTAAACATAAATGGGTTGATATTCATTTTAACGTATAACGTACCGCTGTTCGTCACTTTGAAACAAAATGGTGTTTTTCTATGGAAAAAACAAAAGAGGTTTGTAGAAACTCATTTATATGTGGAATATCTCACCTCGCATTTTATGATATAATTTATAGAGATTGTGTCACGTGATGAAAGAATTCCGCGAAGCTGGTACACCGATACTTTATGGACTAGATATTTAAATATGAGGTCAGGGTGTATCTGGTTTCCATTGTGACTCGGATTGTCAACTCACAGATGTTTTACTGAACTGGGACATGTTACATAATCTGAAGTATGATGTAATATGTAAATCATGTATTGGAGGAGGCGAATACAAGTTGAAGTTAACGATGTTTCTTATTGGGGTTTTCTTTCAAATATTTTATATAATTATATTTCTTTTTAGAAACTTTTCGATATATATATAGAGAGAGAGAGAGAACACAACGCTTCGGAATGAACACTGCACTGTCAAAAAAATTTAAACATATTTTAACTGTTGTTACATATTTCTCTCACATAACCTCCAATAAACAAAAATACTAATTAAAATGTGAAAATCATTAAAAAATGTATATATACAATGAAATAATTATTTGTTTTTCCAGGGAGAACTACTTTCATCCAACATTTCATAAATATAAGAAATTGTTAAAAGTTTGTTTGATAAAAAAAATTATACAGTCGCTTTCACGTTCAACGTGACGTGATACGAAAGTTTGAGAACGTTTGAAACATATTAATATTTGTTTTCGGTTAGAACTTAGGCTGATTCAAAAGTTTCTTGTTTTGCTTTTAGACACTAAATCACACAAATAAATAAGTATAAAGAGGATTTAGTACGTTATATTAAATAGATTTTGAATATGAAAATGATTAAGTCAAGTGACAACCACAGCCGATATAAATTTGCTGTGTAACATTATCTACCAGAACTACATTTTAACAATGTTTGGCATATCATAGGTTAATCGCTTTTGGGAAGAATATGTAACAGCTCTTTCCGACGCAAAACATTTATACACTCAGATCATAAAGATGTGTTCAGACCGGGAATTTAATATCTCCAAAACGGGATAACCCTTGTACTTAACAGTATTGGAAAAGAAAGGGATATAGATCAACTTGGGAAAAGACCACCTAGAAAGAAAACTGAAAAAAGTCTTAGCTAACCATGGTAAGCTAAGGGCTGTGTCTTGCCACAGGTGAAAAAACAGCCCAGCAACATAAAGGTCATTGGAAAAAGCCATCCACGTCTCAAGCAAGGATAATCAAGATTTATATCCGTTAGAATAGAAGCCAACAAGGTATTTATTCACTAAGATAAGGCTTCTTGTCATACCTCTCCTTCAACCGTCGCATAGCTCAAGCAGATGGATAATGAAACTGATATTAATGTTATTCATAAGATGACATAACAATCAAGTTACGAGATGAGCACTTACGAATTTTTGAGCAATCGGACTGTTGAAACGGGAGTTGGGGAACCGTCGTGGTTGTGCAATAGATAGATTATGAAAAGGTATCAGGGAGGGGTTGTGTGCTTTGGACATGAAAACCCTACGTCAGAGGCTTTTGCAAAGGAAACTAGGCTAGGCTATTACTAAGATGCACGGTCATCAGACAGAGCATGTCCCAACATGCCGACATGGACTGTAACAACGTGGCGAGGTTCCAAAATCATTTAAATATAACTTACTCAACCCTATATAACCGTCAATACCATTTAATTTATATCATTGGTAGTTTGTTTGTTTGTTTTCAAATTGCTATAAGTAAAAATTTACATCTACCAAAGTCTGTAAACAAAAGATTAAACCAAATTATCTCTAGAGTTAGTAATTTTATTCTGACAAAGTCCGAAAACAAATACTTAAAATTAATTACCGGTAGTGTTAGCAACTATATTTTTATAACCTTCTAACAAAGCTGCTGAAGATCTACGCATAATCGTCCTTAATTTTGAACTGACAGGCTAGAGAGAAGCTAGCTAGTCAATAAAATCCACTGCCAAATCTTTGGATACA
This sequence comes from Limulus polyphemus, assembly GCF_000517525.1. Classification (NCBI taxonomy): domain Eukaryota; kingdom Metazoa; phylum Arthropoda; class Merostomata; order Xiphosura; family Limulidae; genus Limulus; species Limulus polyphemus. Next base: position 719,589 of record NW_013665768.1, read on the forward strand.
CTTTTCTGAACGAATATTGGGATTTGACCATCACTGTTATTGTGCAGCCACGATTCCAAAGTGCAGAGCACGTCTCTGCGATAACAGGATGCGAATCGCGAAACCTTGGGTTTACAGTATGGGAGTGCTAACCAGCAAGCCAAGCCCAGGAAAGCTTTATTATGCCAAATGTGATAAAAAATAAACGGAAAACAGACTACTGGTAGTGTTAATAGTTTTACCGTGCAGAAGAATGTAAGCATAAAATTAAAATGGATGGTAGTGTAAATAGCTTCTTCCTGTGAAAAACTGTGAGAAACATGAAATGGATTAAAGATTGTGTTAAGAGTTTTGTCCTGCAACAGACTATAAACAGGAAAACAAAATGGACTAAGATAAACTTTAAATCTTTATCCCACCGAAGAATGTAAACAAATACTTAAAACATATTAGCGGCAGTGACGGTTGGTTGCTTTATCTATTCAAAGATATTATACATAAATGTAAAATAAATTATCGCTAGTTTTAGGGTTTTTATTCTACTAAAGTTTGTAAACAGAAGCTGTAAATGGATTAGGGAAAGTGTATGTAAGTATATACTGCCAAATAATACAAACAGAAAATTAAGACTTTTAGCGGTAGTGACAGTTGCTTTGCCTTGCCAAAAACTCTTACAAAATAACATAAAATGGGTTCCTGGCAATGTAAGAATATTTCTATCCTACCAAAGACTGTAAAAAAAGCTTTAACTATTTTAGTGATAGTAGTTTCATCAAGCAAAGTCTCAAAATAAAGACGTAAAATGGATTTGCTATGGTTTTAGTAAATTTATTCTGCAACAGAATATAAGCAGAAACATCAAATGATTTACTGCTAGCGACAGTGGCTTTATCCTGCCGAAAACTGCTAGTATCTTTATCCTGTCAAAAGCTAATATATTTTATAAAGTTATGTTAATAATTATCACCCATCTTTATCCAAAGATCTTGAGCAATCATTCAATTTTTACTTCACACTCCTAATACATCTTGTCGTTAGTTTGTCCCAACACCTTTAACTCAACCAATTATATTTTTATTCTATCACTATTTAAAAGTTCTATTGGTTTTTACTTAATTCACACAGTGCCTTGAAAGCACCTTGAATATTCAACTAGTTTTACATTATATCCTCTCACCACCATGAACGTTCAATCAGTTCTACTTCATCCTCCCAAACATCTTAAGCTTAAATTTAAATTGCCTAACACTCTAATTATAAAGTCAGTTTTCATTTTATTCTCCCAATATCTTGAACATTCAACAAGTTTGTATTATACTCTTCCAACACCATGAACGTAAAACTAGTTTGATTTAATCCTTCCAACACCGTGAATGTAAAACCAGTTTGATTTAATTCTTCCAACACCGTGAATGTAAAACCAGTTTGATTTAATCCTCTCATCACCGTGAACGTAAAACCAGTTTGATTTAATTCTTCCAACACCGTGAATGTAAAACCAATTTGATTTAATCCTCTCATCACCGTTAACGTAAAACCAGTTTGATTTCATTCTTCCAACACCGAGAATGTAAAACCGGTTTTTAACCCTCCCAAAGCTTTGAACATACGGACAGTTTGTGTAGTACTCTTCCAATATCTTGAACATTCAATCACTTTGTTTTTCACAAAGTTTGTATTTCATTCTTCCAATACCTTCAATCTAAAAACACATTGTATTTTGTTCTTGCAACACTTTGAACACCCGTCAGTTGTATTTCATTCTTTAGCACCTTGAACGGTCAACTAGCCTCCATTTCATTCCCCAATACAATGAACATTCCACCTCATACCTTACTTTTTCAACTGCATTATATTCTTCCAGTCGTCGTTTACATACAAAGAGAAGATGCTGCATATAGGTCTATAAAAACATGTCAAATAAACCAACATAAAAAGATGATACCATAATTTTTTCGCCATTTCTCC
>NW_013665768.1:722125-737376 GCF_000517525.1 Limulus polyphemus
ACGTCTATAAATGGTTGAAAATGTATTCTTTATATTACTGTATAAGCAGAGTGTAGCCAATTGGCTAGTGTGACCGGACTGTGAAACAAAGGATTCATGGCTCTTCACCCAAGGCTCTGCACTATAAGAGTCAGGATCAAATCCCACCATTCGATCAGAAAAAAAGAATAGCCCAAGAGTAGGTCGTGGGTGCTGTTGCCTACCCTTCAGCTTATAAGAATTAGGAATGGCTAAGCGCAGGTAGCTCTTGTGCAGCTTTGCGCAAAACACCTGAAACAAATAAACAAACACTTATGGTTGTATGTATAAGTAATAGTATACCATTAGTATACCCACTGAAATAGCATCACGTAACAATTTCATCTGTCTGTCCATTAAATTATCATCAATTAATGGTATACCAGGATTCTATCCATTAAAATAACATCGTTGAACGGCATACCACAGATCTACTCTGCAACATGATATGGTGTAACAGTAGTTTTGAGCAGAATGTTTTAGGTGGATCACAAACTGCCTTTGTTTCTTTGGAAATGTATTTTTCATGTAAAAAGAAAATCAAGATTTTTCTTCATTTCTTTTCAAAATAATATTTTGTTCAAATTATGAATATGGTGGTTTATCTTTTCGAAACTCGTGCAATACTATAATCTGTTAGTTAGTTAATAAGATGAACAAATGCATTATTTGAGTGAAACAGTATTAATCCAGTTCAGAAAAAAATGCTACGATACCTCAACTTTCTGGCGTGCTTCTTTCTTAGCTCATATATTACATTTTAATTTCTATCATAGTAGCTTTGTCATTTTTCTATTTTATTTATATTTCTTATTGAGCAAAGATTTACTACAGCTTATGATAAATATTTTCGACAACAGTCATTTTTCCTAACTTTTACAGAAATTGTGACGATAATTGGACCTCAAGCTTGTTTATTTTAAATCCTTTTAGAAACTTTATACTTTGAAAACTGAACAATACCAGCGATTTGTTTATTGTTGCGAACTGATCCGACTTTAAGTGCCTGACTACAGAACTTAAAACTTTTTTCACAATAATTGGTTCTAGTCTACAGCTTAATCATATCATACAGGAGAGATGTTGCCTTTAAATACTACTTCCAATTGAATGATTCAAAACTAATTTTGGTTCAAGATTTAACTAACTTTTGATTTGGTTGCTACTTGTTGTTATCTCAAGCGTGTTTGTTTAATTCAGCTTTATAGCAAACCATTAGAAATTTTAAAACAATGCGCCAAATGATGAGCTAATAAATTTTGAATACACGTGTGTTTTACAAAATTCTAAGTACAATCAAATTACTTTTTTGTCTTCACAGATTCACAAAAATAAAATATGAGACCTTAACTAGATGTGTTCGAAAAAACATTCATTACAGATAGCAGTACTATATACAAAGTCTGAAAAAAAAACACATTCAGTCATTACTTCTATCAGAACCCTCTTAGAACTCTTTATACAAAAGGGTTTGTGGTCTTTCAGTAAAACATCGAACTGTTTAGTGCTTACATAGCAAATAATATAACACCCCTTCGACTGTCATCGTTTCCCTAACAAGTTTCTCTGACCTCTGCCTTAAACCTATTCTGACTTTTTTAGCTAATAATCTTCTCCCTCTTAATTATTTATATATAAAAAACGTGGAATATATATGCTGTAAGAAATAGCTTTAGTTTTTTTCGTTAACTTATTACAGGCTGGTGTGTTGCTTCCTTTGCATATATAATCACTAGCTCTAAATTAAGAACATTCCCGTTCTGAATAGCTTCCCATCTGAATACCAGTGTGTTCAGTGAGCTGTATAAAATTTCTATTGTAGTTTCACTTTATTTAGTGGATTGTGTGAAATATATGTTAGGGTTCCTTGTATAGAGCAGACTGTGCGGGGTTTCTGCCGTAGTTCCTCTGTAGTCAGTGGAGTTTCTATGGTTTCTTTGTAGTCAGCAAAGTGTGGGGGTTTCTGCTGTAGTTCTATAGTGGATTGTGCGGTGTTTCTGTAGTCAGCAAAGTGTGCGGAATTTCCGCTGTAGTTCCTCTGTAGTCAATTAATTGTGCTGAGTTTCTATGGTTCCTCTGTAGTCAACAGAGTGCGCGGAGTTTCCGCTATATTTCCTGTGCAATCAGTGGATTGTGCCGAGTTTCTATGGTTTTTGTGTAGTCGGCAGGGTATGCGGAGTTTCCGCTATAGTTTTTCCGCAGTAAGTGGATTGTGCGAAGTTTCTGGTAATAGTTACTCTGTAGTCATCGGACGATGTGGAGTTTCCGCTATAGTTTCTGTGTGGTCAGTGGACTGCGTGAAATGTGGGCTGCCGTTTCTGTGTGTTCAACAAACAGTGTAGAGTACCTGTAGTTCCCGTGTAGTCAGTGGATTGTGTGAGGCTTTGGACATATTTCCTATGTAGTATACAGGTAGTGCGTGGTTTTCGGTGCTATAACCATGAATTGTGTAGAGTTTTGGCTGCGGTTGCTTGGTAGTCAGAAAACTGTATGAAGATATACTGTGGTTTCTGTCTAGTTAATGAACAATATGCACTTTTGTGTAGTGGACTGTGTGTCGTACTTCTGTAGTTGAAAGTATGGAATGTTTCACTGAATTATTCTATATTTAGCGAAGTACGTGTGTGCGTCGTTTTTAGTATAAAAATTCAATTTAGTGGTCAGTTACTTCATTTCACAGCAAAAGCTTTCAGAATTTCAACGTTTATAAGTACGACGTATTTTCTTATTTTAATCAATTTTTTCCAGTATTATTGGGGCTTGGGTATTGTAACTTATATACATATGGCAAAAAACTCGTGGATGAATCAAAATATTACTGTCCAACGTTCTGACCTTCGTCTTTGTTAAATATATCATTAACCCTTCAGAAAGGCGTAACCCGAAACTTTATAATAAAGGTACACTCTAAGCAAAAAATGTGTTAAAATCAACACAACTTTGTTCGGTGAACACAAGTCTTGAGTTTGAATCGCTACAACACAAGTTCAAGTTAACAAAACAGAACACAAATATGCTGGTTGGCGCACGCAATTTTGAAATGAAAACTGCACGTCATTTGTGTTGTTGGAAAACACACAAATCTTGTGTGTTTGTATCGATGCAACAATTCTTTGTTTAGGGAACATAACTTGTTTTGTTATGAAATAACACAATGTTTTTCTTATCTTACAGCACAACGTTTTTACAGTTTCTGGTTATATTTGGATGATTATTTATAACTTTCAATCAGCACATAATCACTTCAGCATAGTGAAATGTTGCTTGTTTTACGTAAATTTAACTCTCTAGCCTTGTGTTATTTGGACAGTAAAACATATCTTAACATATCTCATTCTGTAATTTACTAATTGTTATTAAATCAAAAGAAATTTAAATTTAAAAATATCCCAATTAAGAAAACACAAAGTCAACCAGATGGCTAGAGAGGTGAGTATTTTATTTTTTATTTTACAATTCTGAGAATTATATTATTTATCAAATAAAAAGAAAGGCACAATTATATGTCAGGTATCAAAATTGTATAAGCATTTTGCTCTAAATGCCCTTAGTGGATGTCATGCATTAATAATTAATCCAACATTTTTTTCTTAATTAAGATAAAAAAATTTGTCACTTCACGCTCAACTAAGTTGGCTAAAGCTGACTGGAAAGACAAGATATGAAAATAGAAATAAACTGGAAAAACCAGTTTTAAAGCATGAGTGTAGAAGGCTTAACGTTTTTCAACTAGACAATGGGCATGATTGAAGAAATCATAAATTAAATCAAGAGTGCAACTAACATAATCAGTGTCACTTATAATCCGTGTTTAAAATAACCTTTATTGAACTTAATCCATGTTTAAAATAATCCTTCTTAAATTTAATTCGTGTGTAAAGTAACCTTTCTTAAACTTAACCGTATTTAAAATAACTTTTCTTAAAGTTAATCCGTGTTTAGAATAACATATCTTAAACTTAATCCATGTTAAACATAACTTGTGTTAACTATAGCTCGTATTAAACCTAGTCTGTTTTGAACATAACCAGAATTAAGCATAAAATGTATCTAACGCAATCTGTACTAAACATATTTTGTATTTAACCTAAATCAAATATAATTCTTGTTAAGTATCATTTGTGTTAAACATAACCTGTGTCAAATATGGCGTAGGGGAAAATGTGTGATTTTCTTTTTATTAAACGTGTTCTAGGAAAGCCTTCAAGTTTAGTCTGTATAGCATTACACAAGCAATTTCAAAACTTTTTTTTGTGTTTAATATAACTAACTATATTCCGAAATGTTTCAAGTATTAAATATAAGCTCAACAATTTCTAAACTTCATTTGTGATTAACATAGATTAGGAATTTTTTAAACTGTGTTAAGCTTGACCCGAGTAATTCCAAAACGTAATTTTGTGTTAGATGTAATATAGAAAAATCTGATGCTTTTTATGTATCAAACATAACTTATACCTTAGGAAGCTCCGAATCTTTCTTTATGTTAAAGTTATCTGAGAAATTTCGAAACTTTCTCCATATTAATTATAAGACAGGAAATTCCGAAACTTTCTTTTTGTTATGTGTAATCTGGGTAATCCCGAAACGCTTTCTTAGTTAAACATAGTCTAAATTAATCTGTTAAAAAGAACTTAATGCATTTCCTAATTCCCTCACTCTGTTGATCAAATCCTAGAGATTTCAGTCACTCTTTGTGCGTAGAGTATGACTTCTGTTTTAGGCATCACCTAATCATTCGATGATTTGGTGAGTTAAGAACAACCTATGGTACTTTATAATTCTTTCTCTCTGTATTAAGCACGATCTAGAGAACTCATTAAATCCCTGTGTATCAAAAATAAAGTGTTGCTTAACCATTGTAAATCGAGCACAATCTAGAATATTTCACAATCCTTCTATCTTAAGCAGAAGCCACAGCATTGTTACTTTTCTGTCTTAAGTAAAACTTAGTCATTCCTTAATTCTGCGTGTAATACAAAACGTACTGATTCCCGAACCCTTTGTTAAATATATATATTAGGATGTTCCCTAATTCTCTCTGTGCTATGCATAACCTAGTGCATTTCGTAATTCTTTTAGTAACTCTCTGTGTGCCAAATATAACCTAAGACGTTCGTAACTCTTTTGCGTTAAACAAAACTTGCGTATTCCATAATTGTGTGTGTTAAGCATAACAAAGTGTGTCTTCCCTATTTTTTTGTGTTTAGTAAAATAAACAGGGTCTTGCCATGTTTCTATGGATTAAAAAAACAAAAAGAGCCTTCACCAGATTTCTCTATTTTAAGCACAATCCTAGAAATTCCAAAGTTCCGAAACTTTCATAAATACGTCATTTTAGTATATTATCATCAAAACGTTGTTACAATTTCTTAACATAACAATACTTGGGGACAGCCAGAGACCTATTGGTCCATCTAGGCTGTCCCATCTACTAAACGAAACTAAAACTACTAAAAAACCTCTCAAAGCCAGCCCTTATCATTCATATATTTATCAGGTCTTCTCTTAAATCCACTTAAATGTACCGTCTCTACCACATCCAAAGACAATCCATTCCAAAGACCAACTACCCTGTTAGAAAAATAAAACTGTTTTAGCTGAGTATGACTCCAACCCTGCCAAAATTTACATTTGTGCTCGTAGTGCTACCATTCTCACTATTAAACATGAAAAAAGATGATGCATCAACACTATCAATTCCATCAACAATCTTAAGCACTTCAATCAGGTCCACTCTAACTCTTTTTTTTTTTTAAGAGAAAATCGTTTGAGAGATCTTAACCTCGCCTCGTATGACAACCTGTTCATCCCAAGTACCATCCTAATAGCTCTCCTCTGAACCCTTTTCAACAAGGCGTTAATGGTGCCATTTCGCAGGATGTAGAGGTTGGCACCTTCGCAATTTCTTATTTCCATTCACACCACCACCAGTGCATAATGTTCCTCTATGAAAATTGGTTGGATCAAATTCTAGGTTTTTTCTGTACATTGAAGCATCTGTAATATTGATTGCTCTACATGTTATTGGTCCGCTGTAGATGCTTTTGGTAACATTGCACGCGAGCCGTTTTGTGTATTTCTATGAGTAAACTGCATCTCATTGGTTGTTTGACGAAGAGATCGGTCCCGTGAACTCAATTTCTAGCCATCTTTGCATTGACGGGAACACATCATTGCGGCTTCGAATATCTGAATCAATCCCGAAGTCTGTTCTCTGCTTGTATCATAGATGATGGTCTTGCCTTGTCCAGGTGTCCGAATGATTGTATCATTGATTTGGAGGTAGATTCACATGCTGGAAATGACACTGAGAAGTTTGGCATCAATCCGTAACAGATTGGCTGGCACCCATTTCTTTGATGGCTTTCTACATGAAAAAAGATACATATGTCTTCTTTGTATGGTCTGTGGTTCATGAACAATTTGGAATATTTTGAACTCTGTGATTTACTTTAAATGAAGACTGAGGCAAAAATGTACGAGTCTGCTATAAACGGCATAGGGTAAATGATCAATCATTCATATTGCAGTTCACATAAGTGATCACTAGATGCCAGATGCTTGTTTTCATAACATGATTTGTAGGATTGTTTGATATCGTTTTATAATAGTGATTTTTGATTTGTCATAGGTATAACGTTAGAAATTCAGTTTATCCTTTAATTGTTTAAAAAGACTGGTATTATAAGGAGCAACAGATATTGAAAGTGTAATAAAAAATCGTATGATATGAAGGAAATTATTTGTTTATTTATTGTTAAGCTACACAGTGGGATATCTATACTTTTTCTGCCATGGGTATTGAAACTCCATTTTTAATGTTATAAGCCCACAGGAAGAGAGAGAGAGAGCAGACAAAAACGAGAAAAAATGTAATGAGAAATAAACTTTCACAGATTACGATCTGGCAAAGTGTTTGTTTATTTGTAATTATGCACAAAGCTACACAATGTTCTATCTGTGCTCTGCCAACCACGAGTATCGAAACCCGGATTCTAGCGTTGTAAGTCCACAGACATATCGCTGTGCCACTGGGGGGGGGGGGCTAACAAAATGAAATAAAAAACTCAAAAATACTAAAAATGCTGTATATTTTTCAAAGAAAAATAATTAGCAGAAATATAAGATATGAAAGTAAATAACATTATGAATAACATACAAATGAAAAAGCAAAGATACGGAAAGGGCCAGAAAAATAGGAAATAAATAGGTCTAAAGAAAATAAACACAAGAACGGGGTGTAAATTAGTGACTAGTTTAAAAATACATCATTTAAACTTGCAACTCTGAATTCGTATAGGACTCTGTGAGATGCATATTTTTTTACTAATGACATAACTAAGATGATGACAGATGATATAGTTCACAAGTGCACTTTTGAAGCGGGCGTTAGTAGAGTAATATTTTGCATTACAATACTACAAAACTTCCATTTGGTGTTTAGAAGAAACCTATAAAAACTGAGTGTGGAACTTACAAAACATTCTGACAACCACAGGATACATTTTATATGTATTCTTAAAATATTATCATAAATAAACTTTTAAAAAACTAACACATAAAAACTTACTAACACAAGATAAAATACTTCCTAATAGTGGCTGATTTTATATTACGAGTTCTCTAAAGGTATTCCATTAATGGAGGGACATTTTAATAAGCGAAATTACTACAGCGCTTGACATACTTAGTTGGCGAAAGAGTATTTATCGATGATTATTTGGCTAGAGCTTCAACCATAAAATTTGGTTTGACTTAAAGTGTATGACGTCATAAGCACAGGCTGTACTTGTGTGTTCAAGGCGTGTCTGTTCTGGTTGCTGAGCTATAACTTCCATACTGTGCCCGTAGCTCGTTGCGACTTTTATTGATTTTTGTGTCTCTGATATATTGGAACGTGTAACAAGTGGCAGCAACAGGTCGTTATATCTACATGTTGAATATTTTTGTGCTACATTTTTAAAGTGCTGTTTACATTTTGAATATGCGTCTGTTGAGGATTTTATCTTTGTTCTTGAGCTATTTGTTTTTGCTTTTTTGTAGGACTTTAGTGTTTTTTATGAGGAAAAATTCCTATTTTTCTGAGCAGTTTATACCTAACACTAGCTTAATGTGTCAAACTTTATATAATTTGGTTAAAATTTGCTCAATTCTATGTAAGGTTATACCAATTACTGGCTAACTCTTTGAACCTGTTGGGGTGAAATATTCACCCGTTTCGAGCTTCACGTGGATTTTTAATGCATGCCACATTATACCCAACTGTTTGAAACTATTGGCTAGAAATATTCACTCGTTTCGAGCTTCACGTGGTTCTCTAATGTGCATTACATTATACCTAAATGCTTGAAACTGTTGGATTGAAATATTCATTAGCTCTGATTACGACACAACAGTTGAGATTTTGAGTTTATATCCTCACTAGTACAGTGAAAAATTATTCTTGTCTCTTGTTAGCTGTTGGGTTTAATTTGGTCTTCTTGTAGTGTGCATCTTTAACTAAACCGTACTTCCAGCATGAAGACAAGTACTACCAGCAACAAGAAAACTTAGCCATTCGTTCACCCCTATTACAAATATGTTGACGATATGTTCATAATATGGCCACATACTTCAGATAAAAATCTAGAATTTATAAGGTAGTTAAACACAGCATCCGGTGAAACAATGCACAATAGAAATAGAAGAATACGACAAACTCCCATTCCTACACGTGAAAGTTCCAAATACATATGCATATACCACAGAAGTTTATAGGAAACCCAAAGATACTGGTAAGTACCTCGATTATATATATATACCAAGCTACCCAAACAGACCGGCGTCATAAGATGCTAAGTTTCCAGAATGAACAAGATTTGTAACACCAAAGTTGTTGAGCAAAAGAAAGAAAGACTCAATACTACAACCCTATTTAAGACTCTTTTTCACGCTTAATAAATAATAGAATAAAGACGAATGCAATTTCTCGTACACACAGAGGATCAGCAAACATTCGGAAGTCAAAATAGTTAGAAGCCACAAAACAATACGATTTCAAATTTGAGTATTCATCAAACCTAATGGATAAAAAAAACACAGATTTACAACCCACCTAACTGCTAAAATAATCAACCTAGCTTAGAATTCAGCAAAACCTGGATCTTCGTCAAATAATTAACTGATTTGAGTCCTGTCAGAGGAAACCTGCTTTTCTAACAAGAAAACTCAGGATCGAATACCACAAATAGTGGCTTCCCTGAAGATGGTAGATAACATTACGATCAGTTATGTATATATATATATCCAAAACTGACTTACTGTTTCAAACTTTCAGGTTGAAATAATGATCGGTTCTGCGTAAAGATATACCAATTAATGACTTCTACTGCTTGAAACCGAATTGTTAAAATAATTATCAGTTATGAATGACATTAAACCTAAAAATGACTTACTCTTTTAAGTGTTGAAATCCTATTACAAAGCTGGCTTGAAGTATTGATTTATATTATTCAGTATTTAATACGCAACATTGCCTTTCTGTTTGACATTCGACAGGTTGGTTGGGATCATTAGTTAACTTTGGTTTTGAGGGTGTTTAATGCAAAGCTACACAATTGACTATCTGCACTATGCCCACTACATGTATCGGTTTCCAATTTATAGAACTATAAGCACCAAATTTACTGCTGAGCCACATTAACTTTGCTAATTTGATATTTACACCCTGCGTGAGATAAACGGCTCCATCAAAGGTCCAGATAGACGGCCAGATCAGAGGTCCCAAGTTTCAGCTATAGCAGTTCCTATTTTGAGCTGCTTATTAGAGAAAAGGCAACCATTCAACAAAACTCACCGCCTAGATGGCTACTTTTAACCGAATATCAGGATTAACTGTCACATTTACAAAGCGTTTATTTTTTGTTTTGTTAAATTTCGAGCAAAGCTGCTCAAAAGTTATCTGCGCCAGCCGTCCCTGATTTTGAAATAGTAGACTAGAAAGAAGGCTGAAAGGGTTTGTTTGTTTTTGAATTTTGCGCAAAGCTACACGAGAGCTATCTGCGCTAGCCGTCCCTAATTTAGCAGTGTAAGACTGGAGGGAAGGCAGCTAGTCATCACCACCACCGCCAACTCTTGGGCTACTCTTTTACTAACGAATAGTGGTATTGACCGTCACATTATAACACCCCCACGGCTGAAAGGGCGAGCATGTTTGGTGTGACGGGGATTCGAACCCGCGACCCTCAGATTGCGAGTCGAGTGCCGTAACCACCTGGCCATGCCGGGCCAGGCTGAAAGGGCAAACATGTTCAGTGACGATATTCGATCTCGCAAACCGCAGATTGCGAGTTGAGATTCTTAACCACCAAGCTATACCAGGGTTGTGGTTTCTATATATAAAACGATCACAGGCCGAATGTGCGGAGCGTGGTCAGCGCTATTTATCACAAACTCGAATCATAGAAATTTCGACCCGCAGTCCAGCATGCTAAACACCAGGCCACTCCAAGCTCATCTGTTTTATACAGAAGTTAAGTATGATTGTTATATTGAAATGATTTTAGACTCTCATCAGGGCAATATAATCTGTGTCAACACATCAGGTCATGCTCTATCAGACGACCATTCATCTTCAATACAGTCCTGCAGCGTAACTTCCACTGAAAAAGGTACATTTGTAAGTCTATGACGTCAAAAGCACACCACTACTCCTTTTATGCTTTCTATATTCCGTCTAATGTACCAGCACAACGTTTTCCCAGCTTTATTTTCAACAATCCGAAGTAGCGACTTTATCAGTATGTCTTCTTATGGAACAGAATAAATACCCGTTTCATTTTCCAGCTGCTTGAGGTGAGTGGCGTGAAATCAGATTGTGTACACGTGATTTGTGTCGCTTTTCAAGACTAGATCCTTCTTAATTATGTTGCATAATATTGTCTGGGAAAAGTGGACAACTTTTGAAACTAACATTTTTGTTCGTGAATTCTAATCTGTTATAAGACGCCACAGTCTGCTTGTCTCTTGGGAATACGACATGTTTCACGTCTCTTTCTGAATGGTTTTGGTGCCCCAAGTTGTTCCAAATTCCTTTTTTTCCAATTCCAGTAAGTACAAGGGATATCCCTGCCTTGAAAATTCTAAATCTTTGTTCGAACGAATATTTATGAGCTAATTATATGAATATTATTCACTGGAAAGGGCTGTTAAATTCCCTTCCCAAATGCGACCACGTTTCAGTGACATCAAACTACCAACATAAGACTAAACAATATCAAAATACAGTTCTGATAGATATGGTAATCACGTGACTTACATATTTGTATATTAAAAATCACTTATCAATATATAGTTCTGATAGATATGGTAATCACGTGACTTACATATTTGTATATTAAAAATCACTTATCAATATATAGTTCTGATAGGTATGGTAATCACGTGACTTACATATTTGTATATTAAAAATCATTTATCAACACATATTTCTGATAGATATGGTAATCACGTGACTTATATATTTGTATACTAAAAATCACTTTAATATAATGTTAAAGTTTCTCTAAATTTTGTATTATCTTGAAACATTAATCAGTTCTTGATATCACTTTACTTAATGCTTGAACAATGAGATATTAGATTGAAATATTAATTATTTCTGTGTTCCACCTTGCTCACCACTTGATCGATATTTAAAAGATAAGAGTCTATATTATAATTTAATCGTTATTCAGTAAAACTTACTCAATATTTGACCGATGACAGTTAAGGCAAGCATTGATTTAATGTTTAAAGAATGAGAACTTAGGGTGAAATATTGATCAAATCTGTATAACATTTTACTCAAAGTTGCTTATTGTTTAAATGATGAGAGCTCATGTTGAAATGATGTTTAATACTATCTAGTACTTTCTACTCAGCGTTCGCTTAATGTTCAGACAATGACAATTTAGACTAAAATATTGATAATTTCTGTATAAAATTTTTCTCAGCATCGGCTTGATCTCTGAACAAGCAATGGGATATGGATCATTGTTTAACCGATGAAAGTTTACGTTGGAAAATTTATCATTTTTGTATAACTCTTTATTCAATAATATATCATTGTTTGTGCAGCAAACGTTTAGAGCGGAGTACTGATAAGTTGCATACAACACTTAATTCAAAACTAACTTAATGTTTATAAAATAAAGTTTAAGATGAAATATTCACAATTCACGTGAAATACTTCGCACAACACTGACAATGTCGTGAATAAAGAGTTATACAAAAATGATAAATTTTCCAACGTAAACTTTCATCGGTTAAACAATGATCCATATCCCATTGCTGAATAAAGAGTTATACAGAAATGCTAGATTTTCCAACCTAAACTTTCATTGATCAAACAGTAATTCATAACCCATTGATGAAAATATATACTATACAGAAATGATATAAAATTCTAACTAAATTATAAATATTTAAAATTTAAACTCATATCGAGTAACTTTTATACAGAGCTGACCAGTACGATAGGAGTTTAGTTTGAAATGTTGATATTTTTGTATAATACTTGAAACATCGTTGGCTTTATGTTCTAACAAAGAGAACTTAAGATCAAATAATTATCATCATTAATCAACATCGGCGTAATCACTGAACGATGATTATTTAAGTTGAAATATTGATTACTTGTGTGTATCACCTTGATCAAAATTGAAAAAATAAAAGTTTAGGTTGAAATATCAATCCCTTCTCTATAGGTCTTCACTCAACAGTATTCTACTGTAAGAGCGATAAAAATATATAGTTCGGAATATTGATGTTTCCCGTTTAACACTATACTGAATCTTGACCTTATGTTTGAACGATAACATTTTAGGTTAAAATATTTATCAATTTTATGATTGTATAATATTTCCACAATGAAAGCTTTGATTGAAAATATTGACCCCTTTTATGAAACACTTTCTTGAACAATGTGTTAATGTTTGGAAGGTGAGAGTTTATGTTGAATCCCTTATAATACTTTACTTAACTATTGTTGAAAAATTAAAAATGAGAGTTTAAGTTGTAAATTTAATCAGTTCTGTATGACGATATATTCAACACTGGCTTATTAAATTAACGATAAGAGCTTAGGTTGAAATACTATTCAGCTCTTGGAAACGTTATATTGAATTCTGGTTTATCTGAGAGTATGAAGGCAAATATTAATCACTTTTGTGAAATACTTAACCTTAGTTAAATGTGTGAACTGTGAGAGCTTTGGTATAAAAAAAATATCATTTCCGTGTAACTCTACACAGCAAACAAATTATTATGTGAACAGTGAAATTGTTTATTTGAATATTGATCGTTTCCGTACAATAGTTTACTCCACAGTGGCTTAATGTTTGAACAATCAAAATTTAAGTTGGAGCACAGGTAATTTGCGTGTGATACATTACTCAACTGACTCATAACATTTGAACGATGAAAGTTTAGGATGAATTATCTACTTTGTGTAGCCTTTTGCTTAAATACCATCAATGACCACCTAGCAAGAGATTAGGTTGAAATATTGATACATATATTAAATTGTTTTCTTCGATATTGGCTTAACATTTTAATCCCTTTTGTTTCAACACTTAATGAACTTTAGTTTAACGTTTGAAGATTAAAGTTTAGATTAAAATATTAAACAGTTCATGGTAAAATTTTACTCAACTTTGGTTTGATGATAATCTAAGTTTAAATAATTAATATTAACTCACTATTTAATTTCTGTCGAGCATATTAGTGTATAAAAGACATTTTATAATTAGAAATAAACGATCTTATAATATCAAACTTGAATGGTAATAATTTAACTTTGAATAATGTCGCTACTGTGAACAATTTGCTCTACAATATTTTACTGTTTCAATAGTAACAGCTTAGGTTGAAATAATGATCAGTTATGTCAAAGACGTTACTCAACTCTAGCTTATTATTTAAACAATGAAAATTTATATCTAAGTATTGATTTTCTTTGTAAGCCATAGAAAGAGTATTATTTGAACATCCAAAAGTTTGGTTGGAATACTGATCAGTGCAATATGTTAGTACTGTACTCAACACGTTTAAACGACGGGAACTTAGGATGAAATAACTATCAGTTATACGAAGATTTTCCTTAAAATACTTTACCTAGCAATGACTCAGCGTTATATCTATAAGGATTTAACACCTGCCACACGAGTCAGCCCGGTATCTTGATGTGGATCCAAAAAATGAGTCATTCCGGAAAGGTTTGGGTTGCTTTGATTAGACAAATGAGACAATGAGAGCCAACACGGAGAAGTTAATTTGTAAATGTAAAGTAAAACAATGTAGCAATGAAACATGCTTGAAATGTTCTAGATGTAGTTGTGAATGCGAAGGTTTAGGTGTAATTATTAAGCTAAACCGTGAATCCAAATCGGATGAGGTAAGAACTTATTCGAAGATATCCCAATCGATTTGACATACCAACTGAATCGGAAATTCGTCAATTGATTACTGCATTGACATCGAAACATAAAGTAATGGACCAAATAGCATCGTTATATTGAAAGAGAAGGATTGGAATCATATATAAGAAATCATTAGTTTCAATATTTTGTGAATCTAGCGGCACAGTAAAGCCCAAAGATGCAGTGTTGAAATTGAAGCATATGCAGGATACATTACAAGATGATTTCCCTAGCGATTATCAAATTAAATTTGCCATTTCTGCAAGTAAGAGTAAATATAAGGATGGTATTATGTCCCAAATAGTGCCACCATAGTATAATCCACATCGATTTCATCATGTCATATTTTCAATAATATTTTCTTTTCTTTTTTTACATAAGTTGTACCGAGCTTCATTCATCGAGATCTATCTAAATAACCCTAAATTAAGAGTTTTAGGAATTACCCCCTTTCCCACTTTGTTGACCATCTTAGGCTCTAATACTAAAAGGTGCTGGGCTGGCTCGTTTTGCAGGTGTTAATACAAAACAGTTATCACATATGTGTACAGTTTACTTGACAGCATAGCAATGTTTTAATGACGAGAGATTAGGTTGAAAAATTGATCAATTTTGGGTAAAACTTTGCTTAAATTCACTTAATAGTTGAAAAAACAGAACTTATAATGGCTGGAGACGGCTTGAATGGGTAATGAAGAAAAACTTTAATATAAGTTTAACATAACAGCAAATGTACAACGTTTCGACAAGGTTTTGTCATCATCAGTTTGTCATCAAGGTTTGTCATCATCA
>NW_013665768.1:738128-755461 GCF_000517525.1 Limulus polyphemus
TGAGAGCTTAAGTTAAAATGCTTATAACTTCTGTGTAACGTTTCGATTAACTGGAATTTTATAAAATATCTTAAATTGTTTAGAAAAGTTCTGTAGCATTTTTATGGCTATTCAAAACTGGTTTCTTGAGCCGAATCAGAAGAATCTCTTTGAGGCACCGTCACATTACTCGTTATTTAATGAAGTCTACTATGTTACAGCTCAGTCGCAAAAAACACACTTGTCGCTCAGTGAAGTCTACTATATTATAGCTCAGTCACAAAAAGATACCCGTCGTTTAATAAAGTCAACTAAATTACACCTCAGTCACAAAATTACCAGTCACATAATAAAGTCTACTATACTATAACTCAATCACACAAACATACCCGTCATATAATAAAATATTTTATAATACTTTTCAGTCACACAGAGATATTTGTAGCTTAATGAAGGCTACTATAATAGAGCTGATTCACTCAAAGATACTGTCACATAGTGAAGTCTGTTAAATAAAAGCTCATTCACACAAAGATTCCAGTCGCTTAACGAAGTCTACCATCGTACATCTCAGTGACACAAAATACCCGTCTCTTAATCAAATCTACTATATTAAAGTTCGTTCACACAGACACGCCTCACTTAATGAAGTCTACTATATTAAAGCTAATTCACAAAAACTAAATAAAGTCTACTATGTTACACCTTATTCACCCAAAGATACCCGTTGCATAATAAAGTTTACCATACTATAGCTCACTCACAAATGATACCCGTCACCTAATAAGGTCTACTAAACTACAACTGAGTCACTCAAAGATACTTTTCGCGCATTGAAGTCTACTGTACTATAGCTTTTTCACTCAAAGGTACTCGTCACACAGTGAGAGCTACTGTATTATAAGTAATTCACACAAAGATAACCGTCGCTTAATGAAGTCTGCTATACTATAGCTCAATCACTCAAAGATAGGCCCGGCATGGCCAGGTGGTTAGGGCGATCGACTCGCAGTCTGAGGGTCGCGGGTTCGAATCCCCGTTCCAACTAACATGCTCGCCTTTTCAGCCATGTGGGCGTTATAATGGGACGGTCAATCCCACTATTCGTTGGTAAAAGGGTATCCCAAGAGTTGGCGGTGATGACTAGCTGCCTTCCCTCTAGTCTTACACTGCTAAATTAGGGACGGCTAGCGCAGATAGCCCTCGTGTAGCTTTGCGCGAAATTCAAAAGCATACATAATGATGCCTACTATATCCTTTAACGTGTTTTCGCACAGGCCTATGGTGGTAAATTTTACGAGGCGATGAAATTCCGGCGCCATCGTTTTTTCTAAGAAAACCCCCTGAAGAATATAAATATATACAGGCAGCACAACACTAATAACACTCAGCATTGTATTTGTGCTTATGTCTTCATTAACATGTATTTTACAGTTGAAACCAAGATCTATTTTATAGCTCTTGGTTGAAACTCTGTTCGGTCCACGGAGCGCGGGGGCTACACTTCCCAATTTGCGTAGGGGCTGCAAAAACTTTAATGTCACTGACTATATTATAACCCTGTTACACACAGATGGCTATTACACAATATTATAACTCTGTTACACAGATATGTCTACTACGTAATATATCATAACTCTGTTACAGAATAATGTCTAGTAAATGTCTAGGTCCAACTCGGTAATGTAACTTGCAGTAAAAGGTGGAATCATTAAAACGCAACAAGACATTATAAAGTGGGTGTATAAAAGTACAACAGTATTACTTACAGCCATTGGGTGGCACGATTCACCACAAACTAGCCGTGTCTGAAACACATTGAAAAGCTAGCTCTAAGCTGTCTTATTACTGTCTAACGTGTTTTATATTACTTAAATACAGCTAATTATCAGAATTAGAAACCAAGAGCTACTTTCTGGTTTTAGCTATTAAAACTATCAATGACGTATCCATATATTTAACAAGACTTAGCATAGAAAGTCAAGACAGTATTTGTTCTGTTTTATAGCTATATATCAGTGGAACACACAAAATATTCTACCTTTAAAATTGTATATCGAATGATGAACTTATCGAGTAGAAAGCATGATGCCTTGGTTATCCTACTTTTATGTTTTAAATTTGCGTGGGCTTATATTACACTAAAAGATCTTTTTGTTCGTTCACCTTTTCAATAATTTAATATTCACGTACAATTTGGAGACCTCATTTTCTCACTCTTTTTTTTTCTGGGGATTACATGGGGGCGGTAATTGGTTCGTAGCGATTGTTCGTAAGCAGGTTTCATATTGTTTCATGAGGCAACTATCAGTTCAGCTTGAGGCCATTGCACGGGCTTCATGAATTTCTGTACACGTGCATGAAGAACGACCCAGTGAAAGTGGTTTGACCTCCTCAAACTGACATAGAAAAGCATTTTAAAAAAGGTCACACTAATACAACATTCAGTTGTAGGTTAGTAGACCGTTTGTACCGGCATGCAGTGATAAGGGCTTTGCCCTTTAATCATTTCCTTCTATCACTTTGAAGACTGAACGGGAGTGGGTTTTCCCCATTAGAAGCGCTTGACGTGTGCTAATTTTACTCCTAGTAATAGTAACAGTGTAATAATTAGTTGTTAGATTTGATACTTCTTTTTTAACAGAATCACATAGGTGTTGTGTGATACGAGTAAAGCTTTGATGAAAGAAAAGTTTCGAGAATTGCAAACAAATGTTATTCACGCGGATTATTTAAGTACTATTACTAGATGTACTTCCGCGGGGCCTCCGAAAGTGTTCAGTTTCAAGAATAAATAAAACCAAAATTAAGAGTAACAAACATTTTTATATATTGATTTTGAAGTTCATATGTCATGCTGTGTTGTAACCTATATATTGCATAATTCTTCTCGTGATTCATGGAATGCGCACATTTTACTGACGTCACGACAGGACAAGCTTCAACGTTAAGCGTCCCTTATGTGACGGTATTTTAGTGTGTACTGACTGACTGACAGACAACACGCTACTGTATAGTGGGACAAGTGGTTAAAACGAGAAATGGACTACACAGAATTACTTCTCACATGCGAATAAACATGGATATGAATATGTATATACAGATACATAGAAATGATAAAAACTATCCTATTCTCTTATAGTTACGTTTCTTCATGAGATGATAAATATGATCTAAGAGTTTCCAGAAATAACGAAAAACTACAACATTAAAATCAAAATTTATGACACAGAAAAATGGTGTTCATAATTTTTTTCCCGAAACACTAACCACATTTTCTGATATTTTGTGATGTGATGAGGGAAAAGTAGATAAGAAGTTTGCTGTCTAACTAAGAGCTAACCGTCCTACAGTGATAAAGATTACATAAGTGGAAAAACAATACTTCGAAGAACGCCAAAGTGTTCCCTCTTTTTAATTCTTTAAATATATATACAAAACTTTATCAACTTGTTTTACTCTTATATACATCGAAAAGAATCACTAAATTGTATTTGAATAAAAATAGAACATTTTGTCATGCAACATCAGCAAAGGATTCATGATGGGGAAACCAAAGTTTAATAATGAAGACGGCTGATAAAACATTTTATTTACAAGGTTCGAACGTTTCGCATATGCATATGTCTAAATGTAAGCGGTCGTACTAGCATCCCCTAGGCTTTTCTCGCATGTTTAGGTATGTATAGTATCATAACTTATATATATTTATATATATAACCTAGTCTGCCCTTAACAACGTCCTCTATATTATGAACTGTCAATTATGACATCACGTCTTACCCACATACAGTAATGATGTACGCGTGTTCTTTGACGAAGGAATTCAGTGAATTGCTGACTTTACTTGCACAAAACTAAACCTTGACCAACAGAATAAACCATTACTATAAAAAGAATAAGCATAACATTAAATCTGGGTGAGCCATTTTGAGAGATTGCATAATTGTATATAAAAAAAGGCCTTGAAGAAAGAAGTTGTTTTTTCCAACCTAATTTGGCTTAAAAAGTCCTTCTGTGTTTTAAGATTTCAAAAAAAAAAATCTCAAACACTGCGATTTGGCTGAAAGCCTAGCAAATGGTCTTTTTATAGAAGTCGGTGAAGCTGTGGTATGTAGAAAGGAATGAAAACGGGAAGCAAAGAATAAAGTATATATACATTTTGTATTATTATGACGTGGCAAGGTTTCAATTGAAAAGTTTTATTTGAAACTCACTTTAATTCCAATGAGATCTATCACTTGTCTGAGGTTACTATCAGCGAAAAATGCATTGAACAATTACATTCCACTTATTCAAGAAGAGTGTAATAACTATCAGACTGTCATCTGTCATTATGTTCGGGAAATGACTAAGTGGTTAAAATCTTTGCGTTACAACATAAAATAAAGTATCACTACTAGATTCCATTGAATAATAGAAATTTGAATTTTAGAATACATTTTAAATAGTTTATTTAAAGTTAACAGTTCAAAGCAATATGTTTTGTTCATAAAACTGTGTTATACCAAATACGGCGTGAATGAAGCATCTGGAGAAGTTAAATGTCATCTAAAAGGATAAATCGCTATGAACTCACTAACAGGATGCATAATGACGTATTTATTGAAAGGATATATGTTTACATTCACCTGCAAGATACATCATTATATATATTTATTAGCAGGATATATGTTTTACGTTCATCACCTGCAAGATACATCATTATATATTTATTAGCAGGATATATGTTTTACGTTCATCACCAGGATACATCATTTCATATAAATTAACAGGTTATATATATTTTAACTTCATTAGTAGAATTCATCGTTATATATTCAGTAACAAGATATATATTTTATATTCATTAGCAGAATATAGAGTCATATATTCAGTAATCGGATACATGTTTTACATTCATTAGCAGGATTCATCATTATATATTCATTAACAGGATATATGATTTACATTGATTCAAATCTTGAAATGTATGTTTTCTTTATTTCGTAAGATATACTTATGTTAGTATGTTTCTAGGGGCCAGCTCAATTTAATTGTTTCTTGGTTTCATCATTATTATTTGTTTGAAGAGAAAGCAATGATTTATTTGGTTCAGGGATTCATTATCATTCGTTTGTTTCATGAAAAATACTATTTTTTATTTGATTCATAAATTCATTATTTAATTGTTTCAAGAGGCCACAATTATATGTTTGATTCACTGGTACATTATTATTCATTTAATTCAAGGGATCACTATTATTTGTGTGATGCAAGAATTAGACATCATTTAATTTTTCATAAGATCACCATTATTTATCAGTTTCACAGGTTATTATTGCTTTTATTTGTACGGGATTTGTTTATTATTATTTTTCTTTTTTTTTGCAAGACAAGTTTTATCATTATGGACTTGTGTCACGAGATTCGACGTTTTTCCTCACAAGATACGTCTTTCAATAACTATTTCAAGCGTTACCCCATTAATTCTGTACCTAAATGACTCATCATTCGGTACTTATTACAAGGAATATCTTTTTCCTATTTTGTTTCAAAGCACAATCTAATTATTCATTTAATTCAAAACTTCACTTTCTATTTGTATGAAGATAAATATTCTTAATTATTTGATTCAAAGTATGTCTCATAAACTATTTGTTCCATGTATGCTAACAAAACACTATGTTCACATATTTAGCTATTTGTTTCAAGAAATACCCATTAATTTATTCCGTAAAGGAATTATTTTTATTATACGTCTCCTTCCTCGAAAAATTTCCACGAGTTTTTTTTTTCCTTTTTGTTTCCTGGGAGACGTCGCTAGCTGTTTGGTGGGAAGACATAAGATCTGAAACTTCAATTTCCTTATTGAGAGAAAGAAATCACCTCACGTGAGACACTAGTCAAAATATGTCAAGTGGTAATTAAATATTCCTTTCAATAACGGCCACTAACACTATCCTCAGTAATATATTTAAAAAAATAATTATTTTACTAGCTTGTCTAATTGCATTTCTTTCTTATACACATATTGCAATTAGTAATAAGAATAGTTAGTTTATACTAGAATGTACTCCTTCAAAAATGGCATGACGTTCAGTGAGTGTCAAAACACTCATAGCATAAGCATATACATCAGCACGAAAGCAAGTCTATTCATTAAGCATTTTAAACATATTTTATATATTAACTAAATAGAAGCAAAACAAAAATAGTCTTTTAAGTTGAGTGTTCCATGTTAATTTATCTGTTATAATTGACTGGTGTAACACGCTTTCTCAGTACATAATTATTATGATATCACAGAGGTAGATACATTCTGATAACCATGTTTAATCACAAAATAACTGTCCACATGATGTTGGGAATTTTTATATCAACACTATCTGTCGTGTATTACATTATTTTAAAGATTTAGTATGAGCTTTCATTTGAAAATATGAAAATTAAATAGAAAACAATGAAATAAAAACAACAATAATTTTCGAAACAAAGAAAATTTCGAATATAAATACACGCAGGGTTTCAGTACATAAAATCGTCTAGTAATCAATGTCCACCATCATTTAAATTTCAGGTGTGCTTAATCAGCTCTTCCTCTTATCAACAAACTACTAGTACTGAGATCAACAGAAGCCTAGTTCGTATTTCAATTCTAGTCCTAAATAAAATCAAGTAATATCAAGATAAACTGTCATATTTAGGTTTACATTGCTTAATCAATCTATGAGCAAAATTATAAACATTCTTTGTTTTGTCATATCTAGAAATATCGAATTTGTTGTGTCGTACATTAGAGTTTCATTTTAACTGATTAGACAACAATAGAACTTGATATTTTATCGTAACATAACACTTTTAAGATCTCGAAAGTTGAAAGCACACTTTACAGATAGCCTCGACTAAATTTTTTTTCTGATTATGGCGATTTAGTAAAGCTCTCTCGAATACAACTGTAAGCCTCTTTTTTGAAACAACTGAGTTTGGTTTATTAAACTTATCTTGGAAAAGAATTACATTTAAAAGTTTTTCAAAAGTAAATCGGGTCTTTCTTTTTTTTTGTCGAAGATAGAATAAAATTTTATTATTTCTTACCACGATTAAGGTGAGAAAAATACATTACAAACAACATAAAATACTCTGTAAGTTCATGGAATGCACATCATTGAACAACGCTTGAATAATATCGGAGACAATTCGAAATGTGATTTGGAAGTTAGTAATTGTAAAATATTCTCCATACATCATACATGTTAATGCTATATTTATATTTTAAAAGATCGTATATGCTTCATCATTAAACAACTTGAAACAGAGCCGTTTCTTCACATCCAGTTTTCTCAATAAATGTAACGTTTCAGATCAAAAATTAATCTATAAGTTTAATTAAACAGTGATATAGATCTTGAGAATTTAAGATTACAAAACGTATGTACAACATATTATTACGATAGGATGACCTATTTCCATAACATACGGAGTATACTGACTGAAACATATCTATAACGTGATGTGTTGAGTCATTGTTGCGGCCTCAAGCAAGTACATGTGTCTTCATTTGTACCTAAAGTCCACTCTATAAATCTCAATCGATTTCTCTAACTATAAGGAAAACAAATTCAGGTAATTTTAATTGATTCGTAATTATACCTCTAGCAAGAAATTGTACGATATTAATTCAAAAATATTTACCTGAACCTTAAACAAGTTTGATCAAGTAGAAAAGTCTTAAAGCTAAGAAAAAACTCTTATGGCTAGAATTACAAAATAGCAAATTACTTACAGATATAATTGCTAAACAAGAAGGCCTTACAGATAGGTTTGCCAAAGAAGGAAGGTCCTACAGTTAGTACTGCTAAAGAATTGCCTTACTGACAGAATTGCTAAACAAGAAAGTCTTATAGATAGGATGATAAATGAAATGCGACTGTTAAAAAGTTTTGAAAGGAAATTTAATCTCACCTTGTTTGACTCAAGCGTTCCTTACAAAATTCTTTTATTATTTTTTTAAATGATGAGAAGTTTGAAATACATTACATTGTTTACAGGTCAAATAATGGCGTTTTTAATAAATCATTTGAGGAAAGGTCATCCTTTTAAGAGATTTGTTTGTTTGTAATTAAGCACAAAGCTACACAATGGGCTATCTGTGCTCTGCCCACCACGGGTATAGAAACCCGGTTTCTAGTGTTGTAAGTCCGCAGATATTCCGCTGTGCAACTGAGGGGGGGCATCTTTTAGAGAAAGAAAAACAGCTATTTTTCTATTTCGTTCTTCTAATTCTTCTGTAGGGCCTGGCATGGTCAGGTGGCTAGAGCGCTCGACTCGCAATCTGTGGGTCATCGGTTCGAATCCCCGTCCCACCACACATGCTCGCCCTTTTAGCCGTGGGGGCGTTATAATGTGACGGTCAATCCCACTATTCGCTCGTAAAAGAGTAGCTAAAAATTGGCGGTGGGTTGTGATGACTAGCTGCCTTTCATCAAGTCTTACACTGCTAAATTGGGGATAGCTAGCTGAGATAGCCTTCGTGTAGCTTTGCGCGAAATTCAAAACAAACAAACATACCTGTAGTGAAAAAACGTTTCTATTAAATAACTCCACTTTTTTTTCTTTTTTGTTTACCGTAAAGATTTCGTTTTGTGTTGTTTAATAGCGATAAGTATCAAGCTGTTAATGTCATAGTTTCTCAGTTACCTGAATTAAATCATGGTAGCTTCAATTTATCAATTCAGATATGTAGTATAATTAGTAGACTTTAATTTAAATTAATTCATAACCAAGCGAAACACCACGCTAGTAGAAATTCAGGCTTATAATCCCTGTAAAGGATAAAATGAAGGCCAAAAATATATATATATATTAAACGCCATTAAAATGCCTGGAAATGCTCTGACTAATTACGGACTTAAGTTGCTGCTGATTTACCAAGGTAATTATTGCGTACTGGTTTACAAACACTGAAAGGGAACTCGAAATACCTTTAAAGTATTTTCACTTTTATTAAATATATATATATATTTTGACTAAATTTGTACAGAAGGTCGAGTAAGTTATATCAAAATAATTTTAAATATTCAAATCAGCAAGTCTCCAACAAACGCAGCCAATACCGAGCTTTGCTTGTTTTTTGAATTTTGCTCAGACCTACTCGAATACTATCTCCTCTATCCGTCCTTAATTTAGAAGGCAAGAAGCTAGTCAACACCACCACCGCCAACTGTTGGACTACTCTTTTACCAGTTGACCGTCACGTTATAGCACCCCATGTCTGAAAGGGCGAGCATGTTCGGTGACGAGATTCGAATTTGCGACCCACAAATTGCGAGTCGAGCGCCCCAACCTCCAGACCATGCCTAGCCCCATATCAGAACTATATTTTGACATTATTTGACGATTTGTAGGTAGTATAATGCCACCTAAAACTGATCTCTTTTGGGAAGTGTATGTAACAGCCCTTTCCAACGCAAAATATTCATACATGCAATTCATAAGGGTATGTTCAGATCAGGAATTTAGAATTTCCAAGGCGCGGACATCTCTTGTACTTAACAGCATTAGCAGACAAAGGAATAAGGATCAACTTGGGACACCAGGACCATCCAGAAAGAGGCGTGCAACAAATCGTACTCCCTCTATGGTAAGCAAAGTGCGGAGTCTTTTAACAGGTGAGTATCCAAGAGCACAAAGGGTATTGCCAAAAACCGTCTAGGTGGCCCAGATAACAGTAAACAACATAATTAAGAAGGATCTTCCTCTGAAAATTAAGGCTTCCAGTAATACCTGCCGTTCAACTGTCACATACTTCAAGCAGTTAGAGAATGAAACGGGTACACAAGCTATTACATATGGAAACATAACAGTCAAGTCAGTCGCGATACACAGTACTTATGAATTGCTGTACAATTGGACTGTTGGACCAGGCGCTGCGACATAGCCGTCTTCGTATACTAGATGAATTATAAAAAAAATGTGCAAGGAGGGGTGGGGTGCTTTGCGCGTGACATCCTAACAACGTAGCCTTTTTAAGTGGAACTACACTGCAGAGCTATTGTTAATATGCATGGTCTGCAGATAGAACATGACCGGACGTAGTGACATGGTGACCTTCCAAATTCGTTTTAAAACATACTGTACCTCTGTTAATTAATTATTACACGGAGGTAGAATACGTTAGATTATTTTCTGTACACGTCATAGATATACGAGTTGGAAAAATAAAGAGAAGCGTACATAAATAATAAAGGCCATTTTAGGTCTGCTTAGTGTCTTGGTAATAAAAGGGTTAAGTAGATATAATATAGATGATTCTCGTTTGTATTTGTAAGAATTCTTATTTTAAATATAGTTATTGCTTCTATTCTTTGGTTTAAATTTAATTTTAGAACTATTCAAAAACTTGATTAAAAAGATTGAAAATACGTTTGTTCGTTATCTTGCCAGAAATAATTTCTGGAAGTTCAGATCGAATTTCTAATACTTTAATTGTTGGTAAATTAAACATTGTTTATTATAAAGAAGATTTCCACTTTTCGTCTCACATTACATTCAGTAGTTAATTACTTCAGAATTTTCATTGAATCTTTTAAATATGGTATTATTTTGAACAAACTTTATGTGGACAATGATGGCATTAATATGCTTTTAACGGATGCAATGAATTTATTCGGAAACGTTACTTTTTTTTAATCTGTGGTTCTGTACTCTGGAGACAAGCTAGTCGTTGTTCCTTGAGAACATTATTTTGTAAATCTTTATTGTTAAACTCCAGATTAAATGACAGCAAGTATTACTGACTCTTTTATTTTAAAGACGTTGTGCATGATATCACCCTAATTTTATTTTTTTATGTTGTTGTCGCAGAGCTTAACTAAACAGAACCTCTAGAACCAGTTAAATGGTTTTAGAACCTAGATAACCACATATAATATCTACAATTTATTTAATTTACAGAGTTGGTGATTATGATATTTAATTTTTTTTGTAAGTTGGGCTTATCGGGTGCTGTTTCATTATAGTCCAAACATAACACAAACTCAGTCTATAGCTTCTTTCAGCAAAGTTATATGAATTTAAAGCTTAATTTATGTTTTAAACGGTTTTTATGCTGTGGAGATTATTTTATGAGTCACAGCTTCATTTTGGTTAAAACGATCTGAATTTGTCGATACTGTAAAAAGGAAATAGGGTCTGTATATCGTATGTATTTCATCTAGTCTTTGTCAGTTAATAAATTATGAACGAGTCAGATTTATAGATTGGGTTATTTCATCTCAGCTAATAAAGTTACAGATCATCAATATCGATTTTTTTTTATGCAGGAACGATACTGATGTTTAAGTGACTTTCTGTCTATATTACTAAAAAGGTCATTTATAAATTCTGGGGTCAATGAAAAATTTGTGATAATGATATCGATATTGCAAACATTCAGGGCCGGATTAAGGCCAACCGATGCCCTAATCACAGCCCAAAAATGGTTCTCCCTCGACCCTTCCATTGTCTAACTGATAAGACATTAAGACTCAATAAGTGCTGAATGCGAAATAGACTAAAAACTTCAGTTTTCTTCCAGGCCAGACCCCACAAGTATATTAAATATAACCTTGTTGTATATGTATATATATGTTTGTTTGTTTTCATTTATTGTGGGGGCCCCCTTTTTGTGGAGCCCTAGTTCAGCTGCACCATGGTAAATCCTGCACTGGAAAAACTCTGTGGTGTCCCCTTCCCTTGGTGCCCTATGCACGTGCTTATTTTGCTTAATGGTTAATCCAGGCCTGCAAACAATGAAACTTACAATATGTTTCGTGTTAGATTAAATGTAAAACGTAGATACATAATATTATTGGGTTTTTAAGTGCACAGCTTTTAAAAAAAATTTATAATACAAGACTACAAGAAAGACGATGGTTTTTATGTTAACAAATGGGGACAATTTATTTTATAAAAGTGTTGTTTGTTGTTCAATAATAAGTTATAGTAACTGAAATCTATATCGGAATGTAATTTTGTTCCAAGCTGTAAATCTGTTTAATTATTGAAATTTTGTTACTCAAATCTATGTTTATGTCACCTGGTGGCTTAGGTATAGAAATCAGGTTTCAATACCCACTGTGGGCAAAAAAAACCTAAAGTGAAGCTTTGTGCTTAACAACAACCAGACTGTTGCTTATTGTCAAAATAATTTTTGATGAAGCTAGTTTTCAGAAAATTGTTTTAACATGTGAGTTCGTCATCCCATTGTAAAAATCTGAATATTTATAATCCGTATAATTGGATTAGCAAGTCCGTGTCAACTATATAGTTAGCTTCCTGTATATGTGAAGTTGGAATGCACTCTAAAGAAGTTCGAGAACTGAATCCATTTATTTAAGTAATTATTATGCAAACGAGAGACTTTAGATATCATAATAATGTGCAATGGAATTCAACGTAAAATACGGCGTATTAAATTTATTGGTGTTTCTTAGTTTCAACAGTTCAACTGTATCACAGCTCCTCAGAAAGTATATGTTGGAATTCATTCATTAACCTTCTTTATAAATGTATAAAAATTAACCAATGTTTCCAGAATAAACTAAAACAGCAGTTTTACCTGTAAGTGTACACAATATGTATGTATATATACACATACGTATTACACAAATATACACGTACGTTTATGCAACACACTATATTTGACAAAATTTATATAAACATATTTTATGTATAAATATAGAGATACACGGTATTCTGACCAAGAACAGTATGCACTTCCCTAGTCTTGAAGCTTTGTAAAATCCTGCTGTCATAGCAACAGTGTGACCACTGACCTCTTGAAAACTTCCAGTGGACGTGTGGGTGAATGAATGGTTGTTGAGTTCATTCACAGAGCCCTTCATTGCCATGACAACCATATATCCAACAGTCACGTTGCTATGGTAAGACCGTATACAGCAGGCTAAAGGATTACTCACGGGAGAAAAAACTGTCGCTAGAGTGCAGGAACTTGGTCCAGCGTCTGTCAACTTTTTATTTTTGTTATGAACACTGAAGAGCTTTCTTCAGAAAATAAAGCAGTTCCTGTTTACAGTTCAGGGTCGAAAGGATCCCTTCCAACTTCTCAAGTCATGTCCTAATTCTACAACACCTGTATTTGTTCCCATGTAGACCCGCTGAATGTGAATGTTTCCTAGTAAATGACGACATTCGTAGCATTCGCTTATTTCATTTCTTCCTCTTTTTTTTTAAGCCTTCCTAACAAAAAGCAAACAACTGACAGACCAGCTGTCGATTCCGTAACGGTGCTTTCACCGGAAACACAGAAGGAACGATTGTAACATCCGCCCACCAATAGACTGTATTAGCAAGCTATGGTCACTTCCTACTCTCCAATGGATTCTTAAGAAATCGTTGACGGTTCGTGAGTTTATAATACAAAGTGATTTTAGGTAACAATGGCCATTTAACGTCATATGCATAGAACAGAGTTAGTGGTTTTTAGATTAAAATACTGCACAAATCTGTTATGTATATGTGTGAAATAAAAACGGTTACTGACAGATAACACAGAAAACAACAAATTTAACGACGTAACACGTAAATTATCGCATTTAGTACACTGCGTTTAGTACTAAATAGGGCTCATGTATGTAATATAGGAAGTGCCACTTGGTATATAAACATATATATACAAAACATATTGTGTGTCAAACAGTACTTATGTAATACAGGTAGTCTGATTTAGTATATATATGCTAAATGTTGTATTTCAAATAGAGCTTATATAATGCAGTTAGTCTCGTTTAATATGTATGAATTAAACATCGTGTGTCAAATAAGGCTCATGTGTGATGTAGGAAATGACATTTAGCATATATACATATGAACAATACATACTATGTGTCAACTATGGCTTACATATAACATAAGAAGTGTCATTTAGCATATATACAAATAAACAACACATACAATGTGTCAACTATGGCTTACATATATAACATAAGAAGTGTCATTTAGCATATATACAAATAAACAACACATACTATGTGTCAACTATGGCTTACATATAACATAAGAAGTGTCATTTAGTATATATACAAATAAACAACACATACTATGTGTCAGCTATGGCTTACATATAACATAAGAAGTGTCATTTAGCATATATACATATAAACAACACATACTATGTGTCATCTAGGGCATACACATAATATAATATATATATATATGTATATATAAACAACCCATACTATGTGTCAACTAGGGCTTACATATAAACAACACATACTGTGTCAATACTGTGGCTTACATATAATATCATTCAGTATATAAAAAGTAAAAACGACTTTCCATGGAAAGGTAACCGCGCCAACAACAAAGATAAGAAACAAAACAAGAAAAAATCATACCATTTTTTCAAGAAAGCACAAAAGATATGATTTAAAAAGAAACTTTCTGTGGCTATTGTTTCAAAAAAACGTTGAGGTTATCCTTTGTAACAGTTATAATTCAAATAATGGAGATAAAAAACAATAAACTTACAAAGGAACTCAAATAGGAGCCAGGGTTTAAGTGCTAGAACCCACATCGTCCTAAACCCCACTACACTCTATGATGTTCCTAGCAGTTACCACTGAAACTTCAAATAATGGAGATGAAAAACAATAAACTTATAAAGGAACTCAAATAGGAGCCAGGGTTTAAGTGCTAGAACCCACATCGTCCTAAACCCCACTACACTCTATGATGTTCCTAGCAATTACCACTGAAACTGCTAATAATTCGATGTAATTAAAAACTGTGTTATTAAAAAGGGAAGTAAGAAATGGCTGCTAATAACAACACACCCGTAATTTCTAATTTTGTAAAACACCCAACCTCCACCCATTATTACAAAAGAACTATAACTATAGAAGCGTATTTAATATTTTGTATATATACAATACATATCACACGTCATATATTGCTTAAGTGTAATATTGTTCGTTCATGTACTATATATAAATAAATAATACAATGACTGTCATATAGTATACAGACAGTACATACTCTGTGCCAAATGATGTACGTATATCATACAACTAGTCATTTAGTATATGTACAACACGTAACAATCAGTGCTTTTACATGTTTAACATAAATACATTATATACTGTATTAAATAGTGTTTTATATGATACAGTTAGTTACTGATGATGACAAAACCTTGTCGAAACGTAGTACATTTGCTGTTATGTTAAATTTATATTAAAGTTTTCTTCATTATACATTCAAGCCGTCTCTGAGCATTATTAGTCTCAAATTGGGTTTCTCGTCATCGAATTAGTGTCATTCGATATAACTATGTGCATACATATGCAGAAAACTGTGTGTCAAAACGCATATGTAAACTAAAAATGCCAACATTCGCAACTGAATGTAATACGTCTGTCCCAATTGACCTTATCCAATAAGATCCTCGGAATACAAAATATTTCAAGAGAGAAAGGTATTCAAAGCAGGGGAAGAAGCATCAGTTATAATATATATATAATATACTTCAGAAGGACAGACATTAACGGTATTAACTAGTGATTTCTATATGAGAAAGATATATTAGAGCATAATAAGTTATGACCATATAATACATATCAGTTTATGAGTTAATAGATTTATCCAAAATTACAAAAACTTTACATGAAGTTTCTTCGACACGATATACGCAACGTCATGCATTGTATGTTAATCGAACCACTATTAATAAGAAACCCTTGTAACGTTTACATATGCAGGCAATGTCTCTAAGTTCAGATCTATTCTTTATTACGTACATTGCGATATGTTTTTACCTTTGGATCCATTAAAACCAAAAGAAAGACACATATCCCAAATATGTCAGCTTTATTCTGTGATCAAAATAAAGAGAAATGTCAGGCTAAGAGCCCTCCGCCCCTCCCGGTGGCTCAGAGGTAAGTCGAGGGCTTATAACGCTAAAAATCAGGTTTCGATACTCACGGTAGGCAGAGCATAGATTACATAGCTTTGGGGTTAAAAACAAAGAAAAATTAGACTAACAACCATAATTTTGTTAAATATTTTAACATTTTACCCCTGTAAATTTGCAAGAAAGGCATGAATCTCAAATCTGCCTGTTTCAAATTATGAAAATATCGCAAAGTATCGTTGTGTAAAGAGTCATTTGAATTGCTGGAGACATAAGAGAACTGCAGGTAAAAATATGTGTTTTTGTTATATTTGATCTTTGAACTCCTGAACTTAGAATGGGAACCTAATTATAAACAGAAAAAAAAGAAACATAGAAAATAAAATTCAGTGTATCTCCCTCCTTTAGGGAGAGACATAAAGACAGTGTCATTTAGTCTATATACAAAACAAGCTACGTGTCATACACTGCTTATAGTTACGATGCATTGTTGTTGTTCTTTGCATGACAAGTATTTCCAGATAAATCAAGAATTTTTCAAACAGCAGAATTATTATTGTAAAATGATTTTGTGCATCGTAGAAAAAATTGTAAAGCAAAAACCAAAAAACAAAAACATTTTTATCAAAAAGTATATTGCATCAGTATATATATATATATTCTCTGAATTTATTTGTAGCGTTTAAATCTCCGTTTAAATCAAAATATGAATTGACAGCAATGTAGATGTTTAAAGTTTTACGTTGAAGCCTATGTAAAACAATCTGTCTACGTAGAGTACAGCTGAATTTATCAAAATATTCATATTTTTGGGGGGTCGGGTGGGGCCGAGTAATTAGTGTGCCCGGACTGTGAATCTAAGGATTTGTTTTTAGCGACCCTTTGGTGTAAAAACGTGCTCCACATTTTAGAACCGCGGATTCTCTACAAGAGTGGCCGGCCGTCAAGTCCCAATATTCTTTCAGCCAAGAGTACCCTTCCCTCTAGTCCATTAATTCAAACTTAGGAACAGCTATGCGTAGATAGTTCTTGTATAATTTTTTGTGGAATTCTGAAACAAAATAAATATTATATTGTGTGGAAATAAAATTACTAGTTTCAGTTTTTCGAGTTCCTTTGTAACATTCTCGTGAAAGCTTTGTTTTGCTAAAATTATCATTACGATGTTAGTATTGACGTTAGCATCAAATATTTAAGCTGGTGAAATATACTTTAGTAAACGTGATAAAAAAAGAACTGTCATAAGTGAAAATTACCGATATAAATGAAACCTTCGTCAAAAGTTTTCTTTGTTGGTACATTGAAAAATATGTAGAACACACACCGCAAGGGGCCCGGGCATGGCCAGGTGGATAAGGCGCTCGACTCACAATCTGAGGGTCGCGGGGTTGAATCCCCGTTACACCAAGCATGCTCGCCCTTTCAGCCGTGGGGACGTTATAATGTGACGGTCAATCCCACT
>NW_013665768.1:756461-757969 GCF_000517525.1 Limulus polyphemus
GTGGGGACGTTATAATGTGACGGTCAATCCCACTATTCGTTGGTAAAAGAGTAGCCCAAGAGTTGGCGGTGGGTGGTGATGACTAGCTGCCTTCCCTCTAGTCTTACACTGCTTATTAGGGACGGCTAGCGCAGATAGCCCTCGTGTAGCTTTGCGCGAAATTCAAAAACAAACAAACAAACAAAAACACCGCAAGCAGAACCGTAGGCAATAAACCCACACCACGAGCAGTTGAAAACTGCGATATTAGATTGATATAAAACATTAGGTCACAAACCTTACACCAAATCAACTGTGAAGAGGTGTATTGATGTAATAAAAACACTAGATAATAAAACCCATATAATGAACAGCTGAGAGCAGTCATATTAGTGTGATATAAAACCTTAGGCAACAAAATCCACACCACAAACAGCTGAGAAGTGTCATATTAGTGTGTTATAAAAGAAAATCCACACCTCAAACATGAGAAGTGTCATATTAGTGTGGTAGAAAACACTAGATAATAAAACCCATATAATGAACAGCTGAGAGCTGTCATATTAGTGTGTTATAAAATAAAATCCACACCTCAAACATGAGAAGTGTCATATTAGTGTGATAGAAAACACTAGATAATAAAACCCACACCAAGATCAGCCAAAGACTTTCATATTAGTGTGATATAAAACATTAGGTAACAAAATACACACCACGAGCAACTGAAAACGGGAGTGTTCATATAATATAAAACCACATCACAAGCAACCTAGAACTGGAGTGTTGACATAATATAAACCAACAACCCGAGCAGCTGCGAACTACAACCTTATTTATACCAACGTTCATTGGCTAAACTTACTTTAATGTAGGAAAATATCACTGAGTAGAAGCTCATGTGTCCCTAAAATTTGTTCATTCGACTTCATTATGCATACTGCTGTATACTTTTCAAACCAGTATATATGTAAGTCATTCGTTCAGTTAACTGATATTCTGAAATTTGCTACTCCCATGTTACTATGCTTTTACAAGCTGAAATCCTGCTCCACCGATTTCCAAGCTAACCGGTAATATTGTCACCAACGAGCTCAAAATAAACTTAATTTTTGTTTAATGCCACAAGACACTTCATCAGACAGGAAATGCTTGAGAGTACAGTGGTCGAAAGAACTTCATGTTTTAACATCAAATCTTAAAATTTCATAAGACGCATCATATGGCCACATAGTATTCGAAGACAAAGATTTAACTCTTAACGTCTGTTTTCGAATACCAGGAACTTTATCGGGAGGGGTATTTAGGAGTATCGAGTTCTACAGACGATTCATCTAGCTGTATGAAAATAACTAGTTAGTAATAATGATTATGTAGGTTACTGATCAGACAATTACTACCACCACAACCTTATAGTAAATATTTAATTATTCGATACGACCCAGAATTTATAATAAATTTAGAAAAAATTAGCTGTAAACAAGAAAGGACAACATTCACAAGCGAATGCATCTATTTTCCGCCATCCACTT
>NW_013665768.1:758863-771700 GCF_000517525.1 Limulus polyphemus
CCCGTGATCCCCTCAAATTGGAGCGGGACGTAAATAAAAAAATGAGAAAGATTTATGTGAATATTGGACCAAAGTATAGGCCCTCAAAGTTTCAAGACGATCGGCCCAGAAATAAAGCAGTGGCACGTAATTGTAATCGTTGAAGAGAAGAAGAAAGAACTTAAGAAATACAATATCTTCCCCTCCGTATGGTGGAGACATAATTACCTAAAGTAGATAATCATCTCATCTTCCTCCATAAATGTAGAAAACCTAACGTAGTCCTTCAAGCACTTAAAGTCAAATTACCTATCATTACTCCACGATGTCAAAGATTGAGTCAAAAACTTATGCTCCAAGATAAGATCAAATAACGCCATATAAATAAACACGAAATAATAACGCACCGATTTGTTTTTCAAAACAAGAAGTTTTTAATAACACAAACACACAGTAAAAAACTTGCGTAAACAACCATAAACAAAACCAGAAGAAAGTGTATTAATTAAAGGACTAAACCTCATCCTGAAACATAACAAAACACCACCCTCAAGAAGTTACAGCCATAGAATACACAAAATACAGCTTACTAGAAGAAGAAGAACTTAAAGTCAACAGTCCAGAAAGCCATTGAAGTAAACTATGAAACCACCGTAACAGAAAAAACTGCTCTCGGAAACTTAAAAGAAGGGCAACACCATAACAGTTCTTCCATTCAGACAAAAGTGACGTCACGTACTCATGAATAAAGAGGAATAAATCATCAAGCTATATATACAAATTGTAATTGAAGATGACCATTAAAAGAGATCAAGTCTAATCCAACAACTGATATAGAAAACAATATTAACTACATTCTCAAGCAACATCATAAAGACCTTGGAGCTGAAATAGTAAAGATAAATCTAACAATAAACCAGAGCATCTCTCCAGACATCTTACTGAAATTCACAACCAAAGCTACTATCTTTGTCCAGTAGTTAATTTTAGAGCTACACCATGTCAATCCTTGGTTAGATATCGTGCAGATATAATATCTCTATTGACAGCTAAAACATCCTCACATGTTAAGACCTTTCTCCACTTTGTAGAGACCTCAAAAGTAACCACGATAATCTCACAATATAAAATGGTCAATTTTGAGGAGTCCAACCTATTCACTAAAGTACAAACTCCTGAAACACTACAGATAAGTTGCCAATAGCTTGGAAATGACTGAACTCCAAAAGAACACACCCAATTGGCCAATCAGCATGGTAATGAAACGCATCAACTTTTTTACCAAGAGAAGTTACTCCCAAACGAAGATAAATACTGCAAACAACAAAAAGGCCTAACCATGAAATCACCATTAATACCAGTTCTCAGTACCCCTACCTTAGGCCATTATGTCAGATAAGAAGGCCATACAATGGTATGCAGTGGTACCGGAAAATAAGTATTTTTTATTACATCAATTTATAGGTACATAGAAAGTGGCAATCACTAGAGCGGTCTTTTATAAGTACAAAATAGAAAATTAATTTGAAATAATATAAAGATCACAAGATATTCTAGGCTTGTGGGTAAATGTACGTAAACACGAATAAAACTTTTATAATAACAAAGGACTTGAGATATACACGGGAAAACAAATAAGGAGGCATGCGATTATATAGGACGTGAAGATATAGACGTCAAAATCAGTAAAGAGGCGTTCCTAGATATAGGACGTGAGAATACAGACGTGTAAATAACTAAAGAGTCATGCCTGGTTGTAGTACGTGAGGATATGGAAGTGAAAATAAATATAAAAGCGTGCGTGGATATACGACACGATGATATAGACGTACAAATAGGTAAAGAAGCGAGTCTGGATATAGATCGTGAGGATATCGACCTGAAAATGAGGCAAGAGACGCTCCTGGATATAGGACGTGAGGATATTAACGATAAAATAAGTAAAGAGGCGTACCTGGACGTTGTACGTGAGGATATAAAAGCGAAAATAAGTAAAAAGGAAATGCGAGGCTAAAAGAAGTGAGGATATAAACGTGAAATGATATAGAGAGACGTTCATGGATATGAGACGTGATGATACAGACATGAAAATGAATAAACAGGAGTAGCTGGTTATACAAAATAGCAATATAAATGTGAAAATAAGTAAAGGAACATGCCTGGATATTGTAAGTGAAGATATACACATCCAAATCGGTAAAGAATCGTGCCTGGATGTGGTACGTGAGGATATAAACATAATAATAGATAAAAAAGCGATGCCTAGATATACGACATAAAGATATACACGCGAAAATAAATAAAATAGCATGCCTGGATATAGAACGTGAGAATATAGACGTAAAAATATGTACAAAAGCGTATCTGGATGTAAGACATGATGATCTAGACGTACAAATAGGTAAATAAGCGTGCGTGCATACAGGGCATGAGAATATAGGCGTGCAAATAAATAAAGAGCCGTGCCTGGATATAGAACGTTAGGATATAAACGAGAAAACATGTAAAGAGACGTGTCTAGATATAGGATGTGAGGACATAGACGTGTAAATAAGTAAAGAAGCGTAGTTGAATATAAGAAGCGAGGATATAGACGTAAAAATAACTAAAAAAGTGCCTGGATATAGGACGTGAAGATCTAGAGGTGAAAATAAGTTCTCTTTACTTAATTGCACATCTGTATTCTCACGTCCTCTATCCATGCAAGTCTCCTTACTTATTTTCACCTTTATATCCTAACGTCCTATTTTTAGGCACGCCTTTTTCATCACTGGATATAGCATGTGAGGATATAGACGTAAAAATAAGTCAAAAGACGTGCTTAGATATTTTCACGTGTGGAAATGATGTGAAAATATGTAAAGAGGTATGCCTAACTATAGGACATGAGGATATCGACGTGAAAATGAGTAAAGAGACGCTCCTGGATATAGCACGTCAGGATATATACGTGAAAATAACTAAAGAGAGGGGCCTGGATATAAGAAGTGAGGATATAGACGTGAAAATAAGTCTAGAAAGCTGTCTGGATATAGAACGTGAGAATATAGACGTACAAGTAAGTAAAGAAGCGTCTCTGGGTATAGGACGTGAGAATTATACGTAAATATAAGTAAAAAGGCGTGCCTGGATATAGGAAGCGTGTCTAGATATGGGAAATGAGAATACAGACGTGCAAATAACTTAAGAGTCATTACTGGATGTAGTACGTGAGGTTATCGACAAAAAATAAGTAAAGAGACTTGCTTGGATATAGAAAGTGAGGATATAGACGTGAAAATAAGTAAAAGGGCATGCCTGGTTATAGGACGTGGGGATATAGACAAAAATAAATAAAATGACGTGTCTGGATATAGTACTTCAGGATATATACGTGAAAATACAAAACGAAGATTTCCTTGGTGTTGTACACGAGGATACAAACGTGAAAATATGTAAAGAAGCGTTCCTAGACATAGGACATCAGGATATAGAGGTGAAAATGGCTAAGGAGTCATGCCTGTGTATAGAACGTGAGTGTATGGACGTCAAAATATGTAGAGAAGCATGCCTGGATATAGAACGTGTAGATATAGACATGAAAACGAGTAAAAAAGGCGTGTCTGCATATAGGAAGTGGGGATATAAACGTGAAAATAAATAAAGAGACGTGCATGGATATAGGACTTGAGAATACATTATTGTAACCAGTAGTATAACATTAGATTGGGTTTAGGACGTGTAACGGTACTTTAGATTTAGTTATTTTCAAATTGCTGGTAATTCGAAAAATAGAATAAGTTCAATGTTTTATTAATTAATTGTCTCTTCGTGTTTTAAGGATTAACTTGTTTACTTGACTTTAGGTCTATTAGTTTAAATTCAGCTTATAAGTTATAGGTAGGTTATAAACAGGCTAAATTACTATTAATATTAGTAAATTGTCTTGTATTATTAGTATTATGTAAACGCCAAATAAAGTAAAGACTAGTTCAGTAGTTATTTGTCACTTCTTTAAAAATTAAAGATAAACTTAATTACTTTAGTGTGAACATAAAATAGTGATAAACTAATTTATTACCAAACGTTTGGCTAAACAGTGTTGGCAATAGCATTTAGTATGTTAGGATGAGGGAACGGCCCTTGAGGGATGATAAAGGAAGGCTTGTAACTGATGATTATGAGATTGCTGGGTTATTAAATTCTGGATTTTCTTCAGTTTTTACTGATGAAGATTTAAGCAATATTACACATCTTAAACAGTTGATAGATGGAAACAAGGTCGAACAAGATAATTTCATTAATTCTGAGCTTTTTAATAAAAAATTAGGAAGTTTAAAGAAAAATAAGGCTCCTGACCCAGATAATATTTCCCCAAGGGTTTTGAAGGAGGTTAAGGATTGGATATGTGAGTCATTGAAAAGCGGGCAGATGCCAAATTATTTGAAGTTAGCTGATGTCACTCCACTTTTCAAAGGAGGTAATGAAAATTATCCTAGTAATTATAGACCTATTAGTTTTACATAACGTGTGGGAAAAGTTTTGGAAAGTCTGATAAAAGATGTTTTGCAAAGTCATTTAACAAAGTTTAGAATTTTATTGGATAGTCAACATGGTTTCACTAAAGAAAAAATCTTGCATAAAAATTTTTTTGACATTTTTTGAAAAGGCTACTGCTTATTTAGATGAGAGTAGTGGTGTAGATTTGGTGTATGTGGATTTTCACAAAGCATTTGACAAGGTGACACATAAAGTGACAAGGTGACATAGGTATGGGGAGAAATTAGCTAATTGAATAGAAGGGTGGCTGGATGGAAGAAAGCAAAGGTTGTTATAAATGGAGTTCTGTCAAACTGAATTGATGTTACAAGTGGGGTACCTCAGGACTCAGTCTTAGGACCTTTACTCTTCTTGATTTACATCATTGACATAGATGAAGGAATAGTTAATAAATTACTTAAATTTGCTGATGATATTAAGGTATTGGGTGTTGCTAACTCTGAAGAGGATACTGCTGCTTTACAAAAGGATTTAGATCATTTAGTGAGTTGGGCAAGTAAATGGCAGATGGGTTTTAATTATAATAAATACAAGATAATGCATGTAGGTTATAATTTAAATCGTAAGTATAATCTGTATGGGAATAACCTCAACAGTGTCATGAAAGAAAATGATCTTGGTGTAAGGGTTGATCACTCTTAAGCCATCCAAGCAGTGTGCTGTTGCTAGTGGTAGGGCAAATATGATTTTAACTTACCTTCGGATGTTGTTGAAGCAGTAAATTAAAGTGCATTTAAAATTAAGCTTGATAACTATATGAATTAATTCATTTGTTTAATAGTTTTAGTTTAGTTAAAGGATGGGACGACCAAGATGGACAATAGGTCCCATTATGTTATATTATAGGAGAAGAGAACACAGACGAAAAAAATAAGTAAATAGGCGTGCCTGTATATAAGACGTTAGGTTACAAATATGAAAATAAGTAAATAGATGTGCCTCGATATATGACGTGAGGAAATAGCCATGAAAATAAGTAAAGAGACGTGCCTGGGTATATATGACGTGAGGATATATAAAGAAAATACATAAAAAGGCGTTCCTGGAAATGGGTTGTTTGGATATGAAGGTGACAATAAGTAAAGAGACTTGCCTGGATATGAGACGTGAGGATATAGACGTACAAGTAAGAAAAAAGGCGTGCCTGGTTGTAGGACGTGAAGATATAGACGTGAAAACAAGTAAAAAAGCGTGCCTTGATATTGTGCGCAATGATATAGACACACAAATAGGTAAGGAAGCATGGCTGGATATAGGACGTGAGGATATATATATATGGGAATAATTAAAAAGGCGTTCGTTGATATGGTAGGTGAGGATATACACCTGATAATAGGTAAAGAAGTGAGCCTGGATATAGTATGTGAGGATATAAACGTGGAAATAAGTAAATAAGCGTAACTGTATATAGGTCGTGACGATATAGACATGAAAGTAAGTAAAGAGGCATGTCTCGATTTAAGACGTGAGGATATAGACGAGAAAATAAGTAA
Source organism: Limulus polyphemus (assembly GCF_000517525.1). NCBI lineage: Eukaryota > Metazoa > Arthropoda > Merostomata > Xiphosura > Limulidae > Limulus > Limulus polyphemus. The sequence goes on from NW_013665768.1 coordinate 764,875, forward strand.
AGAAGCGTGCATTGCTATAGGACGTGAGAATGTAGACGTGGAAATATATAAAGATGCGTGCCTAGATATAGACGTCAAATTAAGTAAAAAGGCGAGTCTGGAAATAAGACGTAGGACATTGACAAGAAGATAAGTAAAAAGGTGTGCCTGGATATAGGACGTGACGATATAGACGTCAATATAAGTAAAAAGGCAAGTCTTGAAATAGGACGTAAGGATATTGACAATAAAATAAGTAAAAAGGCGTGCCTGGAAATAGGACGTAAGGATATTGACAATAAAATAAGTAAAAAGGCGTGCCTGGAAATAGAACGTTAGAATATAAAGGTGAAGATAAATAAAGAGACTTGCTTCGATATAGGATGTTGGGATATAGACGTGAAAATAGATAAAGAGGCGTACCTGGATATAGGAAGTGAAGACACAGACGCGAATATAGGCAAAGAAGAGCGCACGAATATAGGACGTGAGGATATATACATGAAAATAAGTAAAAAGACGTGACTGGACGAGGATATAGACGTAAAAATAGTTAAAGAAGCGAACTTGGATATAGTAAGTGTGGATATAGACGTGAAAATAGTTAAAGAAGCGAGCCTGGATATAATAAATGTAGACATAAACGTGAAAATAAGTAAAGAGGTGCGTGACTGGATATTTAGTAATTGAAGGTCAATGTAAAATGATTTTAAAGGGCTTAGCATTTATTTATTTTTTGTTTATGTTTGGCTCATGTTTAAAGATGTTTACATTATGTTCAATAAATTTATGTTTATTGATTTACCTATGGTTATGTACCTGTGCGGGAAGGTTCTGGTGTTATTTTATTCGTATGTTTGATTTACGCCTGTTTCTCCTAGATAAAAAGCCAGATCAGTTTACATTTTGTAAATGCTTTCTTATCGGGCGGGTTCCTTGTACAGATATTTATATATGTTTCTTTTTTACATTTGTTTTTCAATTTTTTGTTCCTTGGGTGATATTTATGTTATATATTAGAGTTAACGATTATTTAACGATTATTATGTTGTTAAGTTGGGTTTGCGCAATGTTAATTGGTTTTTAGAACTGGGTTTTCTATTTTTACATTTTGCAGACATTACAATTACCATCTCATTCGTTATCTGAGCGTATAGCATTTTAGGATCGGTTGTTTAGAATCTTGAAGTGAGTTTCCAAACGTTAAGAGTTTGACTATGCGAATTAGCTAATCGCAGTGTTTGAAGAAATTTGCTTGGAATCTTATTGACTGCTTTTAAATGTTTTTTAAATGGCATAAAATTACTAAAATTCTGTTATTTATATTGAAGAGAGATGTAATCAAAATATATTTTGATATAGAAAAACTAATTTTACATATCTTCTTTACGAACATTTAATTCATTTGTAACTTTCCAAAAATTAAGGAAATTCAATAAGACAAAACCTATCGGAAGATCTAACAGACAAAAATTGTTGATCAAATTAGCATTGTTCTTGTTTTAAATTTAAGAAAGCTAATGACAAAGACGAAATTTTATATCCTACCTTACCATTTTATTTCTATTGTAGTGAAGCAAGATCTCATTCAGCAAAACGACATAAGTGTTAGCTATATATATATTATTTGCGACTTTTCATTTACCACGTGAGTTGTCTCTTAAATAATCAGAAGCCAAACTTTGACCGCGTATCTACTTTTTATATTACATAAAGTTCAAAAATAAAAGCATAAAATCACATATGTGTAAGTATTGGTGGATAATTGTTTCATTGTAAGGAGAGAGAGAGAGTATTTAATATTATAGGTCAGATACAAAATCATAATTAAATTTGTGTTTCAAAACGTCATGAATTAGGTTATCTTTGCATGTAGAGAGTATATGATTAAATTTTAGTATGTATCACGAATGAAAATCATGAAAATGTTTGTCTTTGTAGGAGATATATCTTATTAGAATTCAGATCTTTTTATTTAACTTTTTTGAGCAAATTTATGAAATCAATATAAGACGATATTAGGTAATTAATACAACGTGGTTTTTGATAAATTTGAGAAGTATATTCGTAGTTGATGTCTTACAAGTTTGTTTTTACGGAATTAAGAATAATTTGTAGTTTGGCACATTCGCCACTAAGTATATGAGCACTAATAAGATGACAACAGGAATCATGCATTTCCTTACTTTCAGCTGTTCTTGCTCGAGGTTAATCGAAGAACCACTTGTAACAGATCTTATATTATACAGGATAAATATTTAGAGAAAGGGTGTCTACATAAGCAAAATGTCATGGTTATCACTAATTTCTATATTCAAAGATCAAATTTCATATTCTAGATGTTAGTACACAAATTTTAAAAAAAATGTTATAGAAGTATGAATAAAAAATTATACTTTTTGTGTGTGGAAGTTTCATATACTATAGATGACGAAATTACGAATATTTAAATGTACATGTTGGTAACATTTTCACATTATACGATATTTTTTTCGTCTGACCTAGTGATGACCAAACAAGTGAATACAATTTTTCATGACTTATTCAAATTAAAAACTGTCGTACATGTTTTTTAAATTCAGGTTAGATTTCGGTTTGGTTTGCAAATGATCATAACATAGGCATTTTTCCATTCATCCGTTTTTTACTCAAATGAAAATTTATTTGCCGGGTTTCTTCACACTTCTTTAACCAAATTCTCTTTCAAATTTTCCACATGACACGAGCCTAAAGATTGTCTTGTTCATATAGTGGTTGAAAGAAGCTTAAAAAACAAAGACAAAACACATGAAACCATTTAATGCATTAATAACAATTGACATTGTGTTTATTCACGTATAACTGAGTGACATTTTCACAACTGTTCAAAAACGTTTATAATCTTTTTGTCCATAAGTACAAACATTAATATGTAAGATTTCTTTACCGCTGAGTCAAATAATCAGAAATGTTTCATACGCAAGTAGATGATATATAACTTTCTCTGCCCTGTATCTGAGACAGGGCAGAATTTCATCCTTCTTCAAATTCTTAATATCAACTACACCGACAAAACCACAACCACGATACAACATAATATTTTGTCATTTAACTAATATCTGTTACAGTGGGAATATCTATTTGAAATAAAGCTTGAGAAAGAAATGCAACACCATTTAAAAATGAAATATTGAACATGATTTACGTTCTTAAGCCATGAATTGAACACCAAATACACAGCAACACTAGTGTCTTTTTTTTTCTCTACTGGGAAGTTGGGTAATTGAATAATGGAGAAACACAGCGCAAATATTTTATGTGAACATAATTAAGTTTATATATATATAAAGAATATGTAAGTTGGGGCTTTCTAGAATCCGATTTTACTCAGCCCACAAATACTTGGTTAATTTAACCAAACTACATCATATTACACTGTTATAGTGTGACTTTGTTTTTGTGTTTAATAAGTTTTTCTTATAATGTAGTGACATTATATGCCCGTTTTGACATTTTAGTATCATGTTATGTACAACAGGAACACCAACAGCCCCGATGTGGGAGACATGTAACATGAATGTTTTCTACAACAAGCGTAATAACAATAAAGCTCACAGGGACATACACACACACACTCACTGGTTTAGCGGGTTCAAACCCTGGAACAAACGATCATATTATAGGCTTTTTTTCATCTCTGTATATTAAAACGATATACCAAACAACATTTCTTCTGTTATTCTCCAACAAACAGTTTGATTTTTTTTCGTAAACAAAGAATTAGAGCAACATGTGCGCCTAAGAACATTTTGGGCACCAGAGGCCAATGTCACTAGATCTAGTTAACTTTTTTTTTAATTCAGTGTACCCAAGGACGTGTGACCCTAGATGTCGTCATTGTTGTACGAGGAGGAACCCCAGTCGAATTGGTGTTCATGGGATCAAAATTAAAGTCCAAATTTCCATCTACACTCAATTCGTGTCGAATGACTTGATCTACATCACATTCCAACCCCCCTTGAATCATGTCAAAGTTCAAGTCAAGGTCATTTGGCAAAGCGTTGTTGAGAGTGAGAAGATGGTCTAATACTTCACTTGCGGTGTTACCCAGAGAGGTCGCTGTGGTGTTGATGCTTTCTTTTTGAGCCATTGAAGCCCGCATGGGATATTCCCTAACCAAGGGAAGACAGTAGCTGTTTGGGATGGTTTGTCTGCTTGGGACTATTCCAAAGGAATTGTGCTGCTGCACCAACTGGTCCAAGTTGTGACTGGGTGACAAGGACTGGTTGGTATGGGCGGGAGATAAAGTTTGAAGGTTGGTTAGGGTATAAGACGCCCCATTCAATAAATGTTGAGGACTTCGTTGCTGAGGCTGGAGTGGTGTTAGAGTAGGGCTGTCACTGTCCGATGTGTGGTAGGAGCCATGGTAATCATACCCGTAGCTTCCAAGATTGTAACTGTTATTGTTAAGTCCACTGGACATCTGGCCAGTCGGGCTGGCCCTCAAACCACAATCTACCAGATAAGACCTTTCCCCTGATCCCAGCTTCATTGTTTCGGCCAATGAACCTACTAGCTGATCCGTTCCGTACCTGTCCATTCTTCCAGGGGGTGGTCCATAAAGTCCCAAGGTACCAGAGTTATTCAAATCAGAGTTCCAAGGTATGGGCGATAGTGGCGGCACCTGGCTGTCATGCATGTCAGTCTCCACAGCTGGTATAGGGGAAAGCCGACTGCAAGAACTGGCATTGGAAGACGCACGAGGACGGAAATCTGAACTGAGCTGAAAGCCGTGATGTACAGGCGACTCAGGGAAAATGTCTAGGCTTTCAGAGATAGAGGAGCTAGGGCTGGATGTAGGTTCTAGTCCGTTGCGTAACGCTTCCACCTTCTTCTTAACCCGACCACGCTTCTTTTCGTACTTCTGAGTTTCCATGCTGGTAGCTCTTCGTCGAGCAGCCTTCCCAGGCTTGGCATCGGGGTTGATCATCCACCATGAACTCTTTCCCGTGCCCTCGTTCTGCACCCTCATGAAGCGATTGTGAAGGGATAAGTTGTGGCGAATGGAATTCTGCGTGAAAGGAGAAAAAACAATTAACAACAAACACTTAAAAAAGAACTATTACAAACAATATAAAAACAAAACTATATTAATTTTGCACAACTATATGTTTGGCCAAATCGTGATGGTTTATTCTTTAAACAAATAGATATTAATGAAAAAACGAACGCTGAAACTTTGAGAAATTATACCTACACACACACATAGATGTTTAATTTACCAATAAATGACAGACAGCATAAGTACAAACATGGTAATAAATATATGTGGCAAGATATTCAAAACATCTAGCCAAGGAAACATTATCTCTGGTGCATCACTATAAACATTCCTAACGAAGCATAAGCTTTGTTATTTGTTTTAGAGTAAAGCCACAGTGGCCAATATGTTGTGTCCACCGCGTGGAAATGAACCCCGGATTGTAGTGTTGTAAGTCAGTAGATTTACCACTGTCCCACTAGGGAACTACTTCGTAAGTATGACATGTAAGATATACTTTCTTTTCTTTTTTTGTTATTTATAGCGAGCTCGTTCAATTTATTGCAATTCATATATAAGCAAACTTATGATTGGCAATATCAAATTCCCTGCTAAAGGAATTATATTATTGTATAAAAAATTACAATTTGTACAAAGGGCACTGGACTACAATATAAATTATTTATTCCAAAAATCCATAAGTGAACGTAAAGAAGAAGAATATGTTATAATATGTCAACCACTCTACATCTGTCATATCCATTAATATGGCTCAACAGGTCGACTAGGGTATGACAGACAGTAGTGGTTGAGGCATTATTTATATCACGATATAGCATGATTACCATTCTACCTGTAACACCATGAGTAGTGTGGTTTAAAGTTATATTGAAGATGTTGTACTACTTAGAGGAAAAGTAGCCCATGTTAATGTCATTTTTATCCAGATTACCTGTGATCTAGTTATACACATTTTTGCTCGTTGTCGAATCACACATGGAAAGGTTTCGGAAATCTTAAAATGTCTTTAGAAGTGATTAGACATCACGCAAGCAAAAACTGTAACGACAGTAATGAATCAAATTTTGTTAAAACACTTTTAGGCTAAACACAGAAGTACGAAGACTTGCAGTGTTTGTTGCTTTTAATAGTCTTTTGTGGCGTGACTTTCAACCACTTGCCTTGAAAGAATATTAACCATACATGTTACGAAGCTCGAGCAAAAGAGGAAGTGATTATTTTAAGAGCATGAAAGTCAGAAGCCAACACCCACTTTTTCTGAACGTATTCATCCTGTTTGTAACACCATAAGAACTAAGAATAGAGATCTATAGTTCGTTGGCATTGCTGAAGATGCACAATACAAAGTTGTTTAAAATTAGCTGAAGATATCGTTAAGATTGTGTTATGTTTAAACCTTATTACTGGACGAAAATTAGCATTCGAACGAAATTGATTCACCCACATAAATATGTGTACATATATATCTATATATATATATGGAAATTAATTGTGAATTTCAAAGCCTGTTATATACTGATATATCTGTGTACGATGTACTAACATCGAATTACAATGTGTGCAATATTTCTACACTCATGTACAATAATATTAATAATTGCAAAGTTTGCCATGCTTCTAAACAGACATAAAATAATCTTAATTTTATTTGCAAAAGTTTTCCATTTTCCTAAACATGCTTACAATGTGCTTATTTGTCATATTTCCAAACATGCATAAACAATTATTAATTTTAATTATCAAGTTTGTCCTTCTGCTAAATTTGACATGTACTCGTCTTGAATTCGCTCAGTTTGTATATACAAA
>NW_013665768.1:772680-778694 GCF_000517525.1 Limulus polyphemus
TTAGCAAGCAAAGACGATACACCAAAAATAAGAATATACTGCAAATTTGTAGTTGATCCCTAAGATCAAGATTTGTGAACGTAGATAGATTTGTAATAAAGTTAAAATACGTATTGATATAAAATAATGATATGGATAATCTATGGCTAACACTTGGGAAAGGAATAAACTACACCTGATTTACATGATAATGACAAGTATTAACCAAGCTTAACACCTGGGACAAGAATAACGATAAAATACACCTGATTTACAGGATAATGACAAGTATCAACGAAGCCTAACATCTTGAACAAGGATAATGATAAACTACACCTGATATTCAATATAAAGATAAAGAAAAACTGATATTAACATGTATGATAAGGATGATGATTAACAACATCTGTTCTAGAGGATGAAAATAAGTATTACCTAAAACAAATATGTAGGACAGGGGTAGTCAAAAACTACCTATGATATACAGAATGAAGATAGGTATGACCTAAACAAAACATGTAAGACAGGGTAGTCAAAAACTACTACACATGATGTGTAGAATGAATATAAGTATGACCTAAACTAAACGTGTAGGACAAGGATAGTTAAAAATTACACATGATATACAGGATGGCGATAGGCACGGCCTAAACCATACATGTAAGACACGGATACTTAAAAACTACACATGATATACAGGATGGAGATAGGTACGGCGTAAACCATACATGTAGGACAGAGATACTTAAAAACTACCCATGATATACAGGATGTAGATAGGTATGACCTAAACCAAACATGTAAGAAAGGGCTACTTAAAAACTACGTATGATGTACAGAATGAACATACGTAGACCAAAGTCAAACGTGTAGGATAGGGATGGTGAGAAAACACATGTGATACAAAGGATGAAGATACGAATGAACCGATCCCAACATCTAGGCTAGATATAGGGTTAACTGATAGTAATAAATAGAAATGGAATGGTGATAAACCATATCTGAAAGACAGAATAAAGTCAGGAATGAGCAAGACAAGGATAATGATAAACTATATTTGATATACAGGATGGAGATAAAAATTAACTGATTCCAACATATAAAACAGAATGTCGTCTGATATACAGGATGGAGATAAAAATTAACTGATTCCAACATATAAAACATAATGTCGTCTGATATACAGGATGGAGATAAAAAGTATATCAGACGACATTATGTTTTATATGTTGGAATCAGTTAATTTTTATCTCCATCCTGTATATCAGACGACATTATGTTTTATATGTTGGAATCAGTTAATGTGCATTGTGGTAATGTAGTCTCCGAAGCTTGACAGCAATATGAGAAAACTCTGTGAAAGTGTTATTTATATCTTGGTGTAATTTATTTTCCATAAAATTATTTGTTGTTACTTTATAAACTGAACTTTATACTTCCAGAGAAAGAGTGGAGAAACTGATGGAAATCAGAGAAAATGCACGTTACACGATTTTATATACGTTTGTTCGAAATATATTTCTAAGTGTCTAGAAACCACGTTGAGATCATTTTCGTCCCTATCAGAGATGTCAGACGCGGTCTATGTTTATCTTACATAACAGAAGTAGTTCATCACTATTCCTAATATTAGATTTAATCAGTTCATTTGTCTATCACGTATCAGATGTAATTCATTCCAATCCTAGATATTCAGTTCATCATTATCTTTATCTCATATACCAGACGAACTTATCACCATCCCTATTCTAGATGTTGGAATCAGTTTGTACGAATCTCTATTCTAGAAACAGTTGTCCTCGTACACTAGATGGCGTATGGAAAGCAGTGTGTTTTGGAAATGTAAGCCTTACGACGGAGCCTTTTGCAATGAAACTACGGTGCAGGTCTATTGTAAAGATACATTGTCGTTAGTTAGAGCATGACCAGATGACAACATGGAGTGCAACGATGTGATGAGGCTCCAAAATCGTTTTAATATAATGTACTCAACCCTCAGAATACCGGGCATTATGTACACCATTCGTGTTGGTAACTTAACCAATAGTCTCCAGAAAAAAAGACAGTCTGCTGTGTGCTCACTTTTAGCTAGCATTATGGCAAATGTACAAAACTACACAAGAAATACACAGACGGCTCGTCCGACGCTTTGACCGGTATGTCTCGCATGGAATAGCATTAATACCCATTTCATTCTCCAGATGCTTGAGGTATGCCATGGTTTAACTGGTGGTGTGACTGGAGGCCTTGTCTTGGTGAACCCATGCTCTGTTGGCCTCATTTCCAGACGGAAAGTATTTTCCATTATGTTGCATTACCTGGGAAACGTGGACAACTTTCAACAGTAACCTTTGTGTCTATGAATACTCACCTCTTACAAGATGTCACACTTTGCTTACTATGTTCGGGGTACGACTTGTTGTAGGTCTCTTTCTGGATGGTTCTGGTTCCCCAAGTTGATAAATCATTCATTTGTCTTCCAATGCCATTAAATACAGGGGGATAGCCCCATCTTGGAAATTCTAAGTCCATTATATAAAAAAAATGAATATTTTTCATCGAAAAGAGCTGTTATATATCCTTCCCAAAAGTGATCCCTTTTCTGTATCATACATAATGGTCATTAACACAGAATCGATAGTGGGTGGAACGAAATAAATTACTCCTGAATTTATGGGTGTCGGTTACAGAACACAAAGTGACACCTCATAACGCACATTTAAGTTTATGAATGACAGTTATAAAACCAATACTGTAACTGTAATGACTCCTAGTAACGTATGCATAAGTTTCTAGATGTCAGTTTTAGAAGAAAACGACACTAAATTAGATCTAGTAACAAATAACACACACGTGCGTTTATCAATGACAATCACAGAGTAGAACCGACACCGAATGATACCCAATTACGTACCTCCAATTTTATGAATGACAATAAAAGAACAAAACTGAAAATGAATGGAACCTAATAACACATCTGTGAGTAAAGGTATCAGTTATTCCTCAAGAACCTATTTTAAACGACATCTACTAACATACACCTTAGTTTCTGGATATCAGTCACAAAACAGAGACATTTCGTAACATACTTCTGAGTTCTAAAATACCATTTTAATGGTGTAAACGTAACTGATGATACTGAATTTATATTTTTAGTAGTTTGAGAAATTACATCTACGGACAATAGAATGCGTAATTTAGCCATGAATCATACAAATCTATTTACGTTCATTTTGTTCATAAACACGTGCACAATTGTCACAAATGAACATAGCACCAACCTGTTATATACGCTCATAGCGGTGTCGGTTTCACAACTGATCGGTCATATGCATGCACGAGTTTGAAAAAAATACATGTGAAACATGAGAGTCAATCTAGGAAACATAAACGAAGAGTATTCAATGATTGTTAGATGTTTAGGAAATCTTTTTTTTTTATTTCTGAATGTATGTGTAAGATGAATCGTTTGGTACAACAGTGACATTAAGATGTCTGCAAAGAAAGTTATTTTATGTTTAACCTAGCTTACTCATATTTTATCCACTGAAAAGGGTTACTATTCTACAAGCTCATGGTGAACTATCTCATGGGTATATAACTTATTGTGTAGAGTTATAGGGAATAACATGAAAGACGTAAGTTCATTAGGACGATATTTTATGTTTAACCTAGCCTACTCATATTTTATCCACTGAAAAGGGTTACTATTCTACAAGCTCATGGTGAACTATCTCATGGGTATATAACTTATTGTGTAGAGTTATAGGGAATAACATGAAAGACGTAAGTTCATTAGGACGATATTTTATGATACAGCATTATAGAGTAGATGTTTAATAATGCAGAATTATAGGGCAGAAATTTTTGGTAACACAGTTTTTTAACATATGTATACTTGTATCACAAGAAGCTTCACGGGCAAGTCAACGCGGGAAATTCCTCTCGCGTTACGCCGGCATATGATCGTGTGCATCCCGGGAAACGTTTCAGTTAGTCACCCGCATGGAAAGCTACTGCAACTGTCAAAATCAACCCTTTGACGTTCCATTTTTTTTAGGTTTGAGGGATAGAAAGAACAGGTGTTTGTTCTCAGCAGATACGCGTGTTTGCTGAACACGTCCAAGAGAACTGTTTCGTTTGTATTATGCCAATATTTTTGTTGCATTTTTGTCCTGCTTTACCGAAACTAACAAAATTTCAAAATCTAAAATTCCACCCCAAAATTAAAAGCGTGGCAGCAATTTACAGGTGCGTCAATGTTTTATTAGTGGCAGATTGACACCCTCCCTGCTGAGAGTACATAGGCTCCAGGGGTCTTACTGTAAAGACATTTTTCTAATTTTACAAGCCCATCACCGGAACTGGAGTTTCCTGCACAAGTGCTCTGTGGGGCCTCTGAGCGATGAACTGGTCGCTGGGATCGGATGTTTCTGTAACTAACTCTTAGTTCCACAGACTTTTTGAACATAAACAGGAAAGGATTTTCTATTATCAACCGAATACATGTCTATAGAAGTCCCAACTGGAGCTCGTTATAGTTTACATTATCAGCCATGTCACATCGCCTATTTTTCCAATAGCCTAATGCTTGGCCTTGATAGCGGCCCAACTACCGGTCAAACATCGTCAACAACAGAAAGAGTGGATCAAAAAAGAGAATATCTATATTAAGAAATGCAGAGTACAGATGCTCGTGCGGTACTTCAAACTCAGGATGGCCGGAAAACCTCCGGCTGTACGAACAGAACACCGCGGCTAGACAGGAAAAACATACCGCTCCGAATCAACTATATTACTTATCATACGAACATTGATAGGACATTCTAATATGCCTAAAAGGTCATAATATAGAACCATTTGCCTTAACCAATAATTGCCCTTTATGTTCTCGTTGATCCTTCTAAGCAACGGGGAATCTTTCTGTGTGGAGTCTAAGTGCATTAATTACAACACATTGTAAGTGTTGTGAAAACCCTGCTGTTGGTTCATGCAGTTAATATTATCTACTGTATCTTAGTCACGACTACTGCATGTCTCTCTCTCTCTCTATATATCTATATATATACTTGTACATAATATACGTAAAGGATTGGGTCATTACGAAATATTCCAAAATACAAGCTTTCAGGGTTCAGCAAAACGTGTTTATGCATTAAAGTTCACCTTTTTCTTGAACAAATATTCTCCTCTTTTCAGGGAAACATATACTCGTTATAAAAAGTATTATAAATATTTAAATCTAATTCATTTCACTAACCTTCTCTATTAACTAACACGTGGAAGTAGAGATTTACACTACTCTTCACACTTTTAAGTAGCATAGCACGTGCTTGCAAAAACTTACACACTCCCTCTCACACCACTAAGCAACACGTGTCAGCAAAGGCTTATAAAGTAACGTTGTTATGGTGTGTACGCTTTTTACAAGCTGGCGAAGAATTATTACAATTTTACTTGTCATAAGACAATAATATTAGGCTTATTTCGCTTTTAAACATAACATTCTTAATATAGTCCCTAAAGGATTTTCAAGAATTAATAAAATGTGTGACAATAGCATTCCAACCACGCTATATTTGTCATATGCATTGCCGATGACGTGTTTCGCTCAATCCAAGGCTCTTCACGTCGGCTGGGATATAAAAAACATAGGAGTGGTTGGAACACTATTCTTGAAAATTACTAAGTAACGTGTTCGTTACGATTGATATTCAACTATTCACTGTTAAGTCACACGTGTAAGTAGAGATTTGCAATCAAATCTTTAATATAAAATAACATACACAAGTAAAGTTTAACGATGTTTTTCACGTCTAATTAATACATACAAGTAAATAGTTACACTCCATTCTTCCCTACCGAGAAACATGTTTAATTATAGATTTATACTTTACTCTTCACTATTAAGTAAAACAGGTAAGTAAAGATTAATAATATTTTTCGTGTTAAATAACACGTTTGAATATATGTCTACTGAGATGGGACCCAGTTTTAAGAGGCTCATGGGGATTATTAAGTAATTTTATCAGCTT
>NW_013665768.1:778704-784107 GCF_000517525.1 Limulus polyphemus
TCTTTTGCCGCTAAAAGAATGCAAGCACAAAGAGCAGCTGAAACAGGAGTAGAACGCAATCAAAGAATTCAAGCACAAAGAGCAGCTGAAACAGAAGTAGAACGCAATCAAAGAATTCAAGCACAAACTGCAAGACAGGCTACTCAAATACAGGAAGAGACTTTGGAACAACGTAAAGTTAGACTTCGGGCTCCAGCTGAAAGGCAGGCTACTCAAAGACAGCAAGAAACTGTTGAACAGCACAAAGCCAGAGTTCAATCAGAATCATCAAGGCAAGCTGGATATAGACAACAAGAAACTTTTGAACAACGTCAAATCAGACTTCAAACACAAAAATTAAGACAAATAACTTACAGAAAGCAAGAAACAGAGGAGGAACATGATGTACGATTTCAGGCTCAAAGAACAAGACAAGCTCAAACACGATCTAATTTCAAATAAAGTTTTGTTTGATTAAATGCTTTTTTATTTCTCGCATCACAGCTTTTGTCTACTTACTGAATAATCTGCTGAAAAAATACTGATCTATACATTTCAAATCTAACTTTTCACCGTGCAATGCCGGGTAACTCAGCTAGTCAAGTATAAATGGTCATCTAAATTTTACGCTAAAACCAAAGCAGCTATTTTTATCAAATTCAATATAACTAAAGTTATTTCGACAGAAATTGGCTCTTCTATGACATTGTTTCTAAACACTACCTTTTGATATAATGTGATTTAAAAAATATTTTAAATAATTAATCAGTCTACTTAAAACATGTAACAATCAAAACCACACTAAGTGTAACTTATATCGAAAATTAAAGATTGAAAAATTCTAGTTATCTGCCGTTAGTTTGGCAAATATTTTAAAATAATTATATACTGAATAGCTTTACAAAACTCAAGCAATAAAGTGAAAAAAGCTATTCATTCAAATGAAAAAAAAATGCAGTAATATTAAAAAAACAGGCCTTTCTATATAATATTATTCAATAATATCTCTTAAGGTACCAATATATATCAGCACCAATACTGTGATTTAGTCAAAAAATGTGAATTATCACTATTCGTTTTTGATCTTTTTTGATGACAAGAAACAAAAACACATAAATTGAAGCGCTGACTTCCATACTAAATGAGTTACGGTTGCTTACAAGTAAGACTTTATAAGTTTCAGTTTTGCAAATAATACTTCATAAGTTTCAGTTTTGCAAATAATACTTCATAAGTTTAAATTTGCAAGTAATACTTCATAAGTTTCAGTTTTGAAAAACTTTTTGTCAAAGGCTACTAGGAAGATAGGATAGGAGAGAGCACACAGGTAATAACTAAGGTGAGAAAGCAGGATAGCAAATCTAATTTTGCAAGTAGGTCTTTATAAGTGTCATTTTTAAAAATGTTCGAATGCAGGTTTATACTCTACTTTTCATTACTAAGTTAAACGTTTGTATTCTAGTTTCCATTACTAAGTAACATTTATAAGGTCAGGTTTTCAATACTATTCACTAGTAACATGTACAAGTAAAGATTTTCACTCTGCCCTGTTTATAAAACATGTGTAAGAATTGTGCTGTCCACAACTGGGTCTCACACGTAGTTAGAGCTACACTACTCTCCACTATTAAGTAACACGTGTAAGTTAACATTCACACTGACTGTTCATTACTAAATAACACATATATATTAAGATTTATAATATATCCTTGAGATATAAAGATATATTACGTGCAAATACAACAGTCAAAATCACGATACTGATTGGCATTTCTAGAGCTGGCTTCTGTTATTTAACACATACGATCAAGCTTTATCTAGATGCTGTTTTACAGTTTTACAGCAGGTTTACATATTCATTTACTATATGGTTAATCATACATAGGGTGTGACGTTATGTTGGCTACCACTTGGTTACTTGAGAAGTAACAAACATGGTTTGTTAAAAACAAGATGTATTTACGTGATTAAAAAGAAGGTTCAATCTAACCTTTTTAACAAATACGGTGACTATCTGTCTATCCTTCAAACCGTTCACCATCTATCTATCTAACTGTCGATTATTCAGAAGTAATAGCAGTTCTAGAAGTTCTTGTAAGACAGAAATGAAAAGTAAGATTTTCATGTTCCTATCATAAAATAAGGAACGGTAAGAATGTTATATTCTCATAGTATAAGAATAGGTAAGAATTTCATGTTCCCATCATAAAATGACAAGCGGTAAGAATGTTATATTCTCATAGTATAAGAATAGGTAAGAATTTCATGTTCCCATCATAAAATAAGGACCGGTAAGAATGTTATATTCTCATAGTACAAGAATAGGTAAGAATTTCATGTTCCCATCATAAAATAAGGACCGGTAAGAATGTTATATTCTCATAGTATAAGAATAGGTAAGAATTTCATGTTCCCATCATAAAATAAGGAACGGTAAGAATGTTATATTCTCATAGTACAAGAACAGGTAAGAATTTCATGTTCCCATCATAAAATAAGGACCGGTAAGAATGTTATATTCTCATAGTATAAGAATAGGTAAGAATTTCATGTTCCCATCATAAAATGACAAGCGGTAAGAATGTTATATTCTCATAGTATAAGAATAGGTAAGAATTTCATGTGTATGAATACGTGTGTATGTATATATTTATTTAATCCAAAGAAGAAAAAAGAAAAAGAGAATTTAATATTTTATTCAGTTATGGTATGTTAAAAAATTTAAAAACGCCATTTTAATAACCAAAAATAGAACCTGTATTGAGATATCTTTTATGACTCAAAATGATAATTTTTAAGTTTGATGGCCTTAAATTTATCTCAACTTTTTCAGTCTCTGATCCTCTAATGTACAATAATTACTTGATAAAGTTTAATTCATTTCCAAAGTTTTGGAACTGATCATGAATCATTATAGAAGTACTTTGTCAGAATCAGGGTTGTGTCAAGTTAAGCACCAGCTTGTTGAGTATTAAATATATCTTTCATATAGCAATAAATATTTTGTATTTAGTGTCATTAACAAGTAACTTGATATATGTTTAATGAAAGAAAATTTAAACTTCCTCTATGTTACTGTACTTGAATACTTTCACAGTTAAAGACTTTATATTTTCAGGACACATTTTAATTTACACTGTATTGGAAATATTACTTAAAAGGTCAAACGAGTCTAGTCACGATCAACGAAACCAGCACATGGCTCTGAAATCACGTGGTCATGACGTCATAGCCAACATCAAGTGTTTCAGTAACACCCACTTCCGGGTTTCCTTTTTCTAACTGAACTCATGCATACGACATTGCTTTTTTATTAAATGAGATATCAAACTCATGTAAAAGATTTTGGTTCATTGTAAATTTCAGTAATATATAAATTGGTGAAAAGGTTATTAACTTTAGCAAATGTAAGCTTGTTTTCTTTCATAACGCTTATATTTTTATACTTGTGTATACTAATGTTCATATTCTCATTAAATTAATTTTCCTTTCCAACTCTCCCTCCCTGACGCTTATTCCATTTTAAAAGTATGCGACTTATAACTTCTGAAATAAAGTTTTTCGGAAAAAAAGTGGAGAAGGAAGTAGACATAAAAGTAATTTACTTGCCAAATAGATTAGGAAATTGGCAATCCACATTGTGTTTTCATTAACGTTTGATGGTAAATGGTATTTAATTTGTGAAAAGATAAAATAGTTACTATATTGATGCACACATCACATACAACTGTGTTAAAGTTCGTGTAACGTACGAAGCAACACCATAAAATCAGATGAAGTAATTACTGTGTTGATGCACACATCACATACAACTATGTTAAAGTTCGTGTAAAGTACGAAGCAACACCATAAAAACAGCTGTCGTCATTACTATGTTAATGCACACATCACATACAACATCTGTGTTAAGGTTCGTGTAACGTATGAAGTAACACCATGAGGACAGATGAAGCAATTACTATGATAATGCACACATCATATACAATATCTGTAGGTATATTAATTTGTTAATTTTTTGTTTTGTATTTTTCAATTGCGTCGCTACAAAAGTTTCAATCACGAAGATGCTTAGTTCCTTCTAATTTGGTTCTACGATTGCCTAATGAGCACGTGCCATTAATCAGCAGTAGATATCATTTCCTATTGGTCTAATTGTCAAATACTCAGACTAAACATGACTGAAAAGGTGTAATGTATAACTTTTAAGATGTTTACTCAGTGCGCTATTCCGCAAGTAAATAATTATCTATATTTTTCTATCAGTTCATTTATTTACATTTCATTCAGATCGTTTTAATCATACATTTGCTAGAAGCAATAAACTTTCTGATTGCAAGACTGAGTTGGTGTTAAACAGGTACTGTAACCATGGCAACGAGCCTCTAATGACGAGATGTGATCTGAAACTTGTTGATCATTGCGTGTGTGTACATTGAGCGATCGATACAGCGGTTGTGACAAACGGCTACTACACGTCTTAACCAAAACTGCACAGCCCAAATCATGTTGCTGGTAAGCAGGCACGTGGTTTTTAGGTCTATCATGGATAACGTCAGTCTCGCTGCTAGACCAGAAGTGCGAAAATTTACAGCAAGAAAGAATCTGGGATTTATATTTTTTCCAAATAAGAAGATTCCAGTAGATAATAAGTCTGCCTAAAACACTTAGAAAAAAACTTCTGTAACTCCAGTTAAATTATAAATACTACCTAGTTAAAAACAGAACTACTTAATTAAACTTTTGTAACACTGCTTAAACTAGAAAAGAAGTTACAACTAATACTACTTAATTAAAACTTCTGTATATCTTGTTCAACTAAAAATACTACCTAGTTAAAAACAGAACTACTTAATTAAACTTTTGTAACACTGCTTAAACTAGAAAAGAAGTTACAACTAATACTACTTAATTAAAACTTCTGTATATCTTGTTCAACTGAAAATATAACCTACTTAAAAACAGAACTATTTCTGTGACTTCGGTTAAAAATTTAAATATCATCTAGTTAAAAGTAAAGCTACTTCTGAACTCTTGTTAGACTACAAATACCATCTAATTAAAATTAGGACTACCTCTGTGACTCTGTTTTAACAGATATTAATACTACATAGTTAAACTTTTGTAATGCTGTTTAAACTAGAAAAAAATTAAAACTAATACTTCTTAAATAAAACTACAAATACCACCAACTTAACACCAGAACTACTCGTGCAACTCTAGTTAAACTAATTAGTTAGAAATAGTTAGAAATTAGAATAACTTTTATAATGCTGGTTCAAATACCAACGTCACATAATTTAAGCTAGAACTATTTATATAACTTTGGTTACGATTCTAATACTATCCAATTAAATGTAGTACTACTTCCAAACCTCGATTAAACAACAAATGCCGTTTATTGTAATAATGTAGTGTTTAAAAATG
>NW_013665768.1:785107-796190 GCF_000517525.1 Limulus polyphemus
CTCCAGATATGGCACCATCAGATTACCATCCTGTTCGTTCGCTGCAACACCATCTTAATAGGAAAACGTATGCAAATATGGAAAATGTTAAAGAGGACACCAACATGTTTTTTTGCTTCAAAGCCAAGTGATTTCTTTAATCCGAGCATTTACAACCTGATTGTAAGATGAAAAAGCATCATCGATAAGAATGGAGACTATTTAATTTAATAAATATTTTCTTTTGATATATAAGTTGTTCGGGTTTTTTTCATCTAAAGAAAACGACATTAATTTCTTGACGACCTAATATAAATGATTACTGCTTAAGTAAAAGCTTAACTACTTATGTAACCCTATTTACAAATCTGGGTTGAAACTTCTGTGACCCTAGTTAATATTTTAATATAACTGGGTTGCAACTTCTGTGACTCTAGTTAAGATACTAACATTAAAAGTAGAATTACTTCTAAATTCCGATGAACATACAAATGCCACTAAATCACAAGCAAAACTACATCTGCTACTCTGGTTTAGGATACCAATTCTACCTTGTTAAAATTAGAAGAAATTATGTAACTCTAATTTAACTACAAATGCCACCGAAAATAATTTTAAAAAATTAAAAAAAAGAGCTACCAGTAAACCCTGTACAAGTATAGTCTCAAACTCGCTATCTTATCAGTCTGTCTTCTATGACTCCATTTCCTTATACTTTGTTTATAGGCTTGTGATTATACATATAATATGTCATTAACTTAAAACTGTTTTACTTCTGCTAAATTGACCATTTTAAAACTTTTGTCAGAATACATCATTGTATATCATTTAAATTTTCGTATACTGACCACAGATAATATTGCTTGACTTAAAATGTTTTAGTATCTGTTTTTTGTCGTAGTTTTTATAAAATTTGAATATTGATATAGGAAGACATGGAAAATATATGTATTAAGAAACAAGTAGAAATAGTGTGTGTGTGGAACTAAGTTGTTTGTAAATCACAGTCGACATTATAAGCACACACTGAGCATTTTCACTCTCAGTTTCCAAGTCAAATATTATTTTATAACTGGCAAAAACATCTGCAATATTTAAGTTTGAAAAAGAAAGAGCTTTACAAAGTTTTGTGAGGGACGAGCCCTTGCTTCGGCAGGACCAACCCTAAAGAATTCTAGATTTAGCTCAGAGCTCAAAAAACATGGTCAAGAAACAGAAGTCTCCCTTAGGCCTCGTGACCCTGCAAATTTCAACAGACGTAAGAAGACAAGGGGTTAGAACCGAGGTTGGTGAAAGAGGGTGGTTATTTTTACTCGTCTAGCTTCCAGGGGGAGGGGGGGAGCAACGTACCGTCTGAGAACCTCAAGGTCTCAACTTGGTGGGTCAGTGACCTAGGAAAAAAGAAGGAGTGAGATTTAACTGCAAACCGAACTTAGGAATATTTCGACCAACCAGGTGTAATGATAATAAGTTTTTAGTTTTTATCCATACTAGTAAAGCTTTCATTTCACCTGTTGCCAACCAATCATGTGATAACGATTTTTTTACGTTTATACAAATACAAAAATACAGCATTATGTATGATTTTTATTTTAACAGTTGAACAAGCAATTAATATGCATTTTTTCATATCCTAACAATTGTGTGGATTTACGCACACAAGTCCCTTATTTCATCAGGTATTCAAGAACGATTCCTCCACAGCTTCACTACAGTGGAAATTTATGGTTCGTTCGTTTTACCTGTTGCTGTTAACAAGGGTTTCTCCGTATCTTCACAACGTGGGTATACGTATAATTCCCTCATTTACCTGTTGCTGTTAACAAGGGTTTCTCCGTATCTTCACAACGTGGATATGTGTATAATTCCTTCATTTACCTGTTGCTTTTAACAAGGGTTTCTCCGTATCTTCACAACGTGGATATATGTATAATTCCTTCATTTACCTGTTGCTGTTAACAAGGGTTTCTCCGTATCTTCACAACGTGGATATATGTATAAGTCCTTCATTTACATGTCGTTGTTAAGAAGAGTTCCTCCACATCTTTACAAATATGGATCTATAGGTCTGTATATGTATATATATATGTGTGTATGTGATTCATTTATTTTACTTGTTGATAAAACTTTAAGCGAACTTTCCCACATCCTCACAACTGTGTGGACTTACACCATTCCTCCATTTTGCTGGTTTTTGTACATGTACCTAATGACGACTTCCCTCATATTGCGAAAATTTGGCACAAATACTAGAAATGACCCTGGAAACAACATACAAAACTCATATGATGAAAACATTTGACAATGTCGGTATTTGGATTCTTTTTTACCATGTAGAAATAACCTTCACTAGCAATTTGAGTAAAGGTCCAAATGATAATAATCATTATATATATTACTATAAGTTATCGACTCGTGAGGCGTCACTGAACTTTGTTTAACGATTAGATAAACCTGTACTTTTCAGTGTTACTAACCGTTACAAAGATCGCTTGTCTGACTTCCAGCTTCGAGTTGTGAAACCTAATCGCAAACACAACAAACTCCTCCTGTGAAACCGTATGGTTGCAATAAAGTCAATTTAACAGTCACATAATTGAGCTAATGAGCGACTAGAATATTATTTAGTTTAACTGAACTTTAGTTCAATTTTATTCTATAATTTACAACAATGAATGATAAAACGCGTAAACATAAGGTGCGCTACATGATGTAGAAGATAGTAAATTCTAACAAACACTCACCAACAACCAACTCTCCGTAAATTAACAGTTATTCATGCGTGCAGTTCCAGTTTTGTAATTTCAATAAGTAAATGAAATGATCAGAATATTACTTCTTGACATGCGAACGGTTGAATTACCATATTGTTTTCAAACTGTAAATCACTCGCTGGCGTATGATAGAAATTTTGGGCTAAATTAACATTTACTTTTAAACATACCTGTTAGTTATTCGTAAGAAATCATAGACTGCATATACCAACCCTATGGCCCGGCATGGCCAGGTGGTTAGGGCCCTCGACTCGCAGTCTGCGGGTTCGAATCCCCATCCCACCTAAACATGCTCGCCCTTTCAGCCGTTATAATGTGACGGTCAATCCCACTATTCGTTGGTAAAAGAGTAGCCCAAGAGTTGGCGGTGGGTGGTGATGACTAGCTGCCTTCTTACACTGCTAAATTAGGGACGGCTAGCGCAGATAGCCCTCGTGTAGCTTTGCTCAAAATTCAAAACAAACAAACAAAGCATATACAACCCCCTCTGTCATTACTTTGATAAACGATCACGTCTTTATAAACTTATGTATCATTAGTCAATACTTAGAACTGACGGAAACCACTAACTGTTCTACCTTTAAATAGGGTCCAACTATATTAATCGTGTTGGAAATGATAACATTTGGAATTTCACATTTAGCTTTGGTTCTGGTGTTGCCCTATGCTCTTGGCTCAGATCGTTTCGAAATGGCACTGATCAAACTTCAGTTACTTCGTCCTTGTTGCTGTTAGTATTGTATAAGTATGGTGACATTAAATTTACATAGAACCTGAGTCAATAAGCAGTTATTAAGTGTGAATTCATCCTGATGTTATCAAATAATTCTTTCATGATAATACCTGTCGACTTTTCCTTAAGAATTAATTACTAGGAACCTCGGTATTTTCCATTAACCAAAACACTAATAAATTCTCGAAAAGAAAATTAAAACTCGAAACCTTGTGGAAAGAAACGTCCTTGGAAGGGATGACATTTGTTTTGACCTAATGTTGGCTTTTTGCCAAGCTATATTTCCATCGTTGGTTCTAGCCACAAGAGATAATATTAAGGGAAATTTTTGTTTAATCTCTTGTTGTTGTTGTTTTTTCCAGAAGGCAGTAATAAATTCACTATATAGCATAGGTACTTAGTGCAACCAGTATGAAGATAACAAATAACATAATGTTAGCCACGCTAATCTAAACTTAACTCATCTACAGTAAAACATTAACAGCATACATGTAGCAACATATGTATAAATAAAAAGATATCCCAACATTTGTTAATGTTTTAATTTATCATGATATATTATTTTAATGATTAAATATACATCTGATCAAAAATTCATACTTATTAGTTGACTATTAACTAATTGACTGATCATGCATCAAAAATCCAAACACAAGCAAGTAAACGAAAATACGGTTTCTCTTCTGATTCATGTGTCTCACGTAGATATCTACGAGGCATTTTAGGCTTCCAAAATTTATTGTGAATGTGAAAGTAAATTCACGGAGAGTTTCCCTCTAAAGTTCAATCTTTCTGTATTACAGACCATGGAAGGTAAACCTTTCAAATGTAGTAAGTTGCATCTTTGTTCCTGGGTTTCGTAATTCTGGTATATCAAATCGTAGGTGTTACCCAAAGCATTTCTAAATATATTTAAAACACAGAAATATCATCTTCTTGACCCTAAAATCTAATTTGTGAGCTTGCTAGATTACAACAAACTGATCTTATGTTCAAGCACCAAATTACTTTGAAAGAATACTTAATAAATAAAATACAACGAATTGATTTTATACTTAACTTAAATCGCGTAGGTAAAAAGATCAAGAACTTTAAAACAGATTAAACGCCAGGACAAGGTAATGTTTTTTTTTGTCCATGGTTTTGAAGAAATTCAAAGATCAGATATGTAAACCTCTCTCGTTCATTTTGATAGGCCAATAGACAGTAGACAGGTGCCTGAGAATTGGAGACTTGCGGAGGATTACTAATGTTACATCTATTGTTAAAGGATATTATAAGGAGCTGCCCTTGAAATTATAGGCCAGTTAGTCTTACTTCAGTAGTTCGGAAAATTCTAGACAATCTGATAAGAGAAGTTTTGTAAAATAACTTATTGAAATGCAATATGATTAAAGAAGGCTAACATGTATTCACAAAAGATAAATTTTGCCTTACTGTTCTGTTTAGTTAAGGACGTTAATTGTTACCTAGATGATGGAAAGTTAGTTGAAGATGTTAATTGTTATCTGAATGATGAAAAGGGTGTGGCCATTGTTACACAGGTGATGGAAAGGGTGTGGGCTTAGTGTACTTAGATTTTCCAAAAACTTCTGATAAAATGCTACTGAGAAGATTAACTAAGAAATTAACATCGGTGGGACTGGCGAAAGACTAACTGAAAACAGTATGACGAGAGGAAACAAGTTTAAGATTTGGGAAGAACAGACTGATAATTTTCTGACATTTTGATTAGCTTATGAAATGAGTTGTCGTAGACGGTAGTGGAAGCTGACAACTTAAGGGGAGATCGATGTTTCCGTGAAAAAATAAGGAGTATCTTTGAATTTATATTTCCTTAGTGACAGTCTTGAATAACCAAATGTCCCCTTGTCCATATATCGTAGTATGACCTTGCAACTGCACTTAACGCCCAAAAGCACAACGAAACGATTTAGTGTTCAAGTATAAAATGTCTTTGAAATTATACTTAATACACAAAAACACGATGAATTAATTTAATACTAAACTACCATGTGACCTTGTATGGGTACTTAATACACAAAAACACGATGAACAAATTTAGTACTCAAGTACCAGATGACCTTGCAAGGGAAATCCCCAATGGGGAGGTACTTATTACGTCATTAAAGATGAAAAAGAAATTCAGGAGAGGAACTAAAACCCAGGCAGGCCTTCACACTACAACGTCAAAAGATTTTGTGGTTTAAGTGAAGTCTCGTGATGTATTACAAGACGTGGGTCCCCAGCTTGCGTAATAATGGGAGGCCCTTTCACGGCCGATTACGTTAAGTGTAGTACATCAGGTGCAGGGCACGTGCCTAAAGATAATATCAGCTTCCTTCCGCGTAACTTAGTGTTTAAACTCTAGCTTTTATACGTGTAGCTCTGTGGTGTCTGAATATATAAATTTATTACAGCCATCAAACTTTTCTTATAGTTAATACTCAGTTAGTGGTGAGATTTATAGAAATATTATATTGTGACAAATCTAGGGAAATATTTCGTTACATTTTAACAAAAAAAAAACATTTAATGTTACGAGTGTACAATATTAAAAAATGCTTAAAACATTTGTTTGCATTACCGTGTTTTTTGGTTTTTTTCTTTTTCATTTTAGCGTCTTCTGGAAAACAATTGGTAAGCTGGCCAGTATGTAAAGACACAAAAAGCATTGTGAATAAATATATTATTTCATTTATTCGCTTGTTTTATCTGTTTTCCTTGCTGTTCGCGTTCATTTTAATACTCTGCATACTTCCGGAACCTGTGTTTTGTGGATACATTTTATTTATTTCTGGCGGATATCAATCAACCTATATACCACAGATCTTTAAAAGCAATTTTTAAATTATATATTAAAGAAAATAAGAAATGTGATATTTCAAAACTCAGTGACGTACTTTCTTCTAAGGTAAACCTTGCTAATAATATTTTTGTAAATGCTCAGATTTTTACGTCTTAGTGTCTTTTACAAATGTTCCTGCAACGATACAAACCGGTTTCAATATTCCACACACAGCCGCTTGCCGGACAGACAGACTAGACAACCGTATATGGAGATAGTGTGACCACGTACGGTCATATGACCTAGACGTCAGCGTTGGCTCCACATGGTAGGCGCCAAAGAAGAAGACGCGAAGGTCACGTGAGCTATGGCGTCAAAACCGGCAATACAGGCTGACCAGGAAGCAGCAGTATAACTTATACTGGCTTAAGCTTAATGAATAGTCGCAATGTTTAGATAATTAACACAGGTTAATATTTACATATCATGATTGTCTAAAACTTGGTCTAGACATACCGAAAGCTCATGAGTATATTATTTCTAGTTCAACTAACACGTTCCTCAATTAGCTTTAAAGATTAAGGTTAAATATCTATCCTCAACAAAAT
Source organism: Limulus polyphemus (assembly GCF_000517525.1). Classification (NCBI taxonomy): domain Eukaryota; kingdom Metazoa; phylum Arthropoda; class Merostomata; order Xiphosura; family Limulidae; genus Limulus; species Limulus polyphemus. The sequence goes on from NW_013665768.1 coordinate 791,990, forward strand.
CCACATGGCATATAACACTTCTTACAATATTATTACTGAGTTTATGAATTGAACATTTATCGAATTACATGTGCACAAATTTCCATATCTACGGACTCTTCATCAGTTCTTGAACATATATATATATATGTGTGAGTGTATGTGTTTGTTGCCATACATTGCCAGGATTTTTGTTAGCTAAGAAGAAAGATTAAAAACAGGAACTGTTGCTCAATTCAATCGTAAAATAGTACAATTCATAGCATCTAAGACCTATTTTACTGCACTTCGTGGAAAGAGAAACTACATCTATAAAATGCCATAAATAAACCACCGACGGTGGCTACACTCATATCACGGAGCTCGCCTCAATCTATGCGGTAGGCGGATCGCCCAATATACACCAGTTTTAAAGATTTCTTTACCCATATTTTTAACAGGATGTGTTACCATGGCAATACAAATCTGTTGCTAAGACGGAGAAGAATGTCAGACTAATAAAAGTCTAAATATTGAGGAAGTTTCGGCTTACAGGTAAAGTTAAGAGCCAAGTACATTTACTCTTTATGTTGACGCGTTACCCCTAGGTACACTTTACGAAAGTTCTGTAAAAACTATATTTAACACAAATAGAATTGTTCAACCCTTTATAAGTTTCGTTATTTGCAAACTCCTTAAAAAACTATAGAATTGTATTTTTTTTAATAACAATCAAGACAACATCTAAAGTGAATACGTAAGTGATAAAGATAAATATGAGCTCCATCAGACTTCGTCAGGAGCAAGGTATCACACTTATTAGTGGTGTTCCGCTAGGAAAAATAAACATACGATTAACTATAAAAAACAATGACGTGCATATAAAAACTTCTCGTATGTATAAATTAGCACAGTAGAAACACTTCTTTGGAAGCACTTCTTGTACTAGAAGTAATTCTAGTATTTATGTGTATGAAGTATCATACTAGAAGCATTTCTAGTGTGTGTAAAGTATATGTTAGAAGTACTTGTGGAGTGTGTGGGTAAAGTATTTGAGAGTGAAAGGTCAGCCATTTGGCTTATAATATTACTTAATAATGATTTAGTGTCTTTTCTGAAGCAAAACATTCTTAACGGAAGTGTTCAAATGCATTAGTAGCCAACTGAGTAGTTCATAAATAATCACGTTAACAGACGTAACATTCTGTTTTAAAATCTCATCATATTAGTCTGACAACTGTAGTATCTACTAAATTGGATGAAGCCCCAGACTTCCACTCCCAACCCCGTTTTTTACTATTTGCCATTGTCCGCCTAGGTAACAATGGAGTAACACCCCTACCAAGTAACAATGGAAACAGACCATCCACTGTTGGACGGATTCATATCTCGCAGTTCGACCAAGCCATGCGTGACCTAGTTTGACCTCTGCCTGTATGCCCTAGAGGTGGGGTACATGAACGAGCCAGATTGAAGGTCTAGGTCTAGGCTGAGTTTGTACAATAGTTTTACTGCAGCTGGTGTTCTGACCGAAGGGCTTACTCGACTTTGCTTTACACTGTAGTCTTTTTCATTATCCAGCTATAGCCCTTCCCAAAAAAGTAGAGAGAGTAGAGTCGGCTGGGGGTGGTCCTTAGATTTCCGTAAACCTTTCGTACCACAGAATTTGAGACAGTTTTATGGGCTCTTTCAAATTTATTACTAGAGAACATTTTGTTAGAAGAAGAGTAGAATTTCAGGGACATCTGTGACGAATTTTACTGGCAAGGGTTAGACGACACCTATAAAGAAAAATTTGTTAAAGGGGGTGGTTCACCTCTTTTCTTAATTCCACTCTTCTTTCAACGTATAGAAAAGATGTTTTAAATATATCACCGAAAGTCTGAGGTTTTTGAAAGTAAAAAGAATAATTGTCTATTAGATTCCCCCCACACGAAACATCTCTACTTGAGTACAAGTTTCGTTGTTTGCAAGAAAGTTGGAAATAAACGACGTTTTTCAGCAGTTTGTATTACACTGACTCACGCACAAATTGATAAACATATACATCTTATTTCTCCTAATCAACTATCAATACCGTACAAGAAAGTTAGTATTATTTTCCATGCGGATAAGGTGTTTTTAATTGAAAAATAGCAACTTAAAACTAATGACAAATACGAGAAGAATTAGAAAACGTGATCGTACCTGATAGATTGGAGAAAGATAATAGTTCTTTATATTGTCTGCCAAATAGAAGAAGGTTGGAAAAATGATCTTGTTTAACAAATATGAATGGAATCAGAGACCACACTCACGTTACAGGCTAAAGTTGAGCATATACTTGAAGACTTCCAGATTAGGAATTAGTTGATAAAGGCAATGGATTGTAGGATCTTACAGGTACTAAGGAAGATGAAATACCAGTTCAAGCGATAGAAACTCGCCATATTTATAAACGGAAATGAAACAACAGTTGAAAATTATGGGGAAAAACACATATTTATAAACAGAAATTAAGTTATTTTTATGTTTATCATAATATATGTATATTCATATGATAATACGGACTTTCTTTTCAGTCGTTATTCTGGATAGATTACAGTAGATTAGACCCAAGGAAGCGCAACAAAAATATGTTCAATCGACTAGTATATTCCAGAACACAGCAGGCTGAGGAAATGGGATAAGCTAAATAAATGTTGTTCAAATCTAGACAAGCATTAGAACAACCCAATTACTGTAAATCGGCACTCCCCAAGCGGAAGGAATGCCCATAATGAATATCAGCCTTAAACTTATATTATTCTCCGCTTTTTATGCAGAGATAGTCTGAACAATTAGCAGTAAATTTATATGATATTTAGTTTTGTTAATGCTTCATTTAATGTTCACAGTAAATATTTTAAGTACCATTTGGATCATAATGATGTCCTAACGAACAAGTGGTGAATCTGAAAAACAACCGGACCTGATGTAAGCTGAGAAGGCTGCAACAGAATATTTAGTGTATAAATGTCTCCGTCCTCGGCCTGGTTTCTCCTCTCATCCCCTCTCTACCCCCACCCACCCACACATTGGATTGTCGCTCTACTAGAACCTAGTATACGTTTTACGCGTAGTGACACAATTGTATTAGACAACAAAGACTAAACAGTGATGAATTCGTTTGGTTGTTAGAAAACAAATTAGTCTATCAACAGTGTCCATTGAGCTTTGGACTTTACATTTCATAGATACTTGTATCTAACTAATCGTTCTCCTTTAGTTCATCCTCATTCCAAGGGTCAAGCTGGCTGCGCGAGAATTACACTACAGTGTAAGGGTCATACGAAGTATACTTGTTTAACGGAACCACTGTCTATAAAACGGAATTTATCCACCTATAAAACGGAAATGAAGCTTAACAGAGACCTTTGACAATAACCTTTGGTAATCATTTTCAACTTAACTCTTTAGAACAACTGTGAGTTAGTAGATGAAAGTATTTATTATATCCTCTCTCTCGTTTAGAGCGCTTAACCTTGTCTTTTATTTGGACTATGTTAAAAACTGGAAAAAAACTACAAGTAGAGAAGGCGGTTAGAAATGACTGTTTCCATAGTTGGGCAGATTAATATTCTAGTTTTGCATCTCTTCAAATAATTCAATATTTTGGAAAACATCCTTTAGAAAAAAGAAGTTGAAATCAGCATTGTCTTGCGTTCTTTAGTATTACTTTTTTTAATAGTCTTACTAACTATTCGGTTCACTGTTTGCATGCAAGGATATCACGTGTTTCTGAGCATGCTCACTGTTGCTACATTGTAGCTATAGTTTTATTTGAAAGTTTCGCAAGTGTACCAGAAGAGTGCATTAATAATGTTGTGTTTTTATGTCGTTTTGTTTTATTATGTGTGCATGATTTATTTTGATATAGCTTTGTAATCAGAATGATTATGGGTTTAATATAGTTTTCTAGGGGTTTGAAAAAGCTTACTCTGTTATAAGTTTCTAATCCATATAAATAAGGATTTGGTAAAGTCGGATTTCATAAGACAGTTATTCTATCAATAATGTTAATATCAATAATGACATAAACGATAGATAACGGAAATATTATGACAGCCAAGATTACCTACTGTAACATGACTATAATGAATAATCTGAATCATAGTACCATATATATATATATATATATATATATATATATATATATATATATATATAAAAAATACTATATTATTATTAGTTACTTATTTTATTATTTCGTTACCTACTTACT
>NW_013665768.1:797220-804064 GCF_000517525.1 Limulus polyphemus
ATATATATATATATATATATATATATATATATATATATATATATACATGCATACATGATATCTATATTATTATTGTACTATTTTTATCTTTGTTCCACTATCCCTCGGAAAACACTTAAAAAGTCCAATGTTCTGCTTTCAAAACACCTGTGTGTATGAGACAAAACAGACAATTCACTTGATAGGTCGCAGGTGATTAAACAACCAATGAAATGGAGGTACCTATTTAAATTTACTGTGTCATATGAAACATATAATAATAGCTGGCAGTGGCTCTAAAGCCAGGAGGTTGAAAGTAGAAATTTTGTCAAGCTGCGACAGGTACCAACTTTTCTAAACACCCAACAACATTAGAACTTCTTCCTCCAGAGAAGAAACGTTGTCTAGGCGGTAATATTCATACTAACTAATCTCTTGTACATCAAGTGTCTAGTATAGGAAGCAATGTGTAGAGCTTGCCAACAGTTTGTTCTTACAATATACACACGCTAGTTAAGGTGATCTTGTGATTTATGGCAACACACCTGATGCTATGATTCAGGAGTTTTGGACGCGACTGTACCCTCATCGTTTTTATTTCTGTTTTGTTGTTGTGTGCTTTTGCATTTTTATCTCTACATTACATTGTTTTGTTGTCCATTTACGTATGAGCATAGTGTTCAATCTACAGGTTTCTTTTTTTTTTCAGTTACGACCTAAAATCAAAATGTCCCCCATAAAAGGATATTTCGCTGATTCTCAGTTTCCCCCACAATAACTTATAAAAAGTAGCAATTTATGTTTACTAATAACTAATTCAGAGTCATTGTTATAAATGATATGTAAAAAAGCGCTTTAAATTCACTCCTAGCAATCAAACGTTTTAAAGGTTTTACGCCAGTAAAAAATGCATTGTCCAAAAGCATTCAATATTTATCAAATGATTTTGTTTACTGACAAGTAATTGAGGGTGACTGTCATGAATAATATAAAAACAGCACATTAAACTCACTACTGAAAGAACAGAGCTACAGATAACTATCCATCAAATACCCTTTCATCAACAAATTTCTCATATATATATATTTTCTGTGTGATTTCGAATATTCTGATACATTACAGAGATTTTCTGGTTATGTAAACATTCGCCTTTAACGGCTGTTGTCTTTAATTCCTAGAGCGACCAATCAGAGAACGTATCAGAAAAGTTGAAAAACATCCTTCTTCTTCTTCGGCCTTCTATCTCACTCATAATGGTGTGCTCTAAAACAAGCAGCATAAAATGCGGGAATGCTTCTAACTTAACTTCATAACTCAGCACACTCTATATCCTATATTTTTTCTGACACATTGTGGGAGGGGGGGGGTGATGTATGACAACAGCTTTTTACAGTACAGAAGAGTGTACAGTACAGTGTGTCATGTGATCATCCGAGAAAAGTGCTTGTCAGGGATAGAGTGGAAAGTGATTAGATCCCCCCCCCCATTTCAGAGTCCCCACGCTCTATCTCTGTATCCTCACGCCATGACCTATATCGAAGACGTCAAACTAAAATTCCCATCGTCCTTTTCGAGAACTTATCGTTCAGCTAAAAGGAAACTCCATAATGAGTCAAGACTGAAAATATCACTGTAATGTATGAATAGCTTAATTTTATAAAACTTAAAATAAAATGTAGACAAAAAGAAAAATCTATGCATAAAACCTATTAGGTTGCTATATGCAGCGAGTACTTAATTTTTTAAGAAGAATCTTCTGTTTGGGGTGTGATATATAATGATTTTCATCTAAAGAAACTAACACCACACTTGAAAAAAAGAGACTAGGTAAGAATACCATATTAGGCACATACTTAGTTTAACAATACCAGGTAAAAATACCACGTGGACACCACACTTTGTTTAACCAAGACAGGGGGAAATGTCAGGTATGATACTTTATTTAAAGAAATTGGGTAGATTTGGTTTTTTTAGTTTCGCGCAAAGCTACCCGAGAGCTATCTGCACTGGCCGTCCCTAATTTAGCAGTGATAGACTAGAGGAAAGGCAACTAGTCAACACCACTCACTGCCAACTCTTGGGCTACTCTTTCACCAACGAATAGTGGGTTTAACCGTCACATAATAACGCTCCCATGACTGAAAGGGCGAGCATGTTCGGTGACGAAGATTCGAACCCGCGACCCTCAGATTTCGAGTAGAACGCTCAAATCACCAGGCTATGCCAGATCTAAATTGGGTAGGAATACCATGTAGATACTACTTTTGACTTAACAAGACTAGATACAAAACCATAAAGGTACCACTTTGGGTTTAATAAAAATGGTTACAAATAGTTTTTGGATATCGTACTTGAGTAAACATTTGTTTCTTAGAGTTTAATATAGACTTTATCTAGTGTAAACAAATGTATTAGTTATTCTTGTATAATTATTAATGTATCCATGTAGTGCTTTTTCTCAGAAACAATTTCTGAATCTAAAAAAAACATATATATCTTACAAGTTCTTCTTACAAAGTTACTTCATTTTGAAGTTTTAAATTAAAAGACCCAAACCACAATACAGACATGCTTGATTAATAAGCGCTAAATGAAAATGTCTGTCACTTTCAAACTTTGGTAAAGGTCTCGTCAGAAATGTTGGGGTAAATGTCTTTCACTTTCCCACTTTGGTCAAGGTCTCGTCAGAAATGTTGGGGTAAATGTCTTTCACTTTCCCACTTTGGTCAAGGTCTCGTCAGAAATGTTGAGATTACTCACAAAAAGAGTTCAAAGATGAAACTGAATGTTTACATTGATACTGTTACGACAGCGGAAGTCACGCAATTCTGGGAGCACGCGCGCTGGAGTTTCTTGAAGGATCATGATTTTTTCCTGGCAACTCTAGTTTGTTCCAGGTGCTCTCTCTTTTAGTATATAAGCCCGGCAAATAAAGCCAGCAAAAAAAAAGATAGAATTGCAAAGATAGATAGATATAGAGATATAAAATTGAGTTAAGCGAACAGTAGGCACCGTAAGTAAAGTGTGTGAATCGCTGTAATATAGCGTGTGTTTATAAAAGTAGTTAAGTTAAAGTGATTGTAGAAATCCTGTGTATTACAAAGTTGTATCGAGAAAGCATAAACCAGTTTTATTTAAGAAAGGACTTTTATCGCTGAAGTTCCTCGGAAATAATTTATACCGGAAATTAACAAACGAACAGAGACATAACAATACTTTCCTTGCAGTTAAAGAAAGAAGGAAACAAAACTGCTTGCACTGGATGGCCTATAAAACTTTAGACTTCAAACAGAAAGTTTTAAGTATTACGAAGTTTGAGTAACTGCAAATGAAAGCGAAAGTTAAGTACGAAAAATACTGTTCTTTCAAATAAATACAACCATTTTCATTAAAAGCATACAAATCCTGCTTATAGGTTAAATTAGACGCTCACTAAATCTTTATCGAAAAGCAGGAATAAGCAGGATACGTAGTAAAAAGTAAGTAGAAAATTAGCAATCAAACGTTCTAAAGGATTCAAGTCAATAAACACACACAAACAGCGAAGTTTAGCGATGTTCAAGATAATCAAACATTAATTAAATGACAAAAAAGTCTTCATAAAGCAAAGTAAAAACATAAATAAAGTAATTAAGAACATTTAACAGGATGATGAGTGAAAGAGAAAGATAAACAAAGTAATGAAAGAAAGAAAAGTTCATCTAGGCAAAAAGAAACATTTATCAATGTAATGACAGAAACAAAAATGTTTATTCAGATAATGACAGCATTAAATAGGTTTATTAAGGTAAAACCAGAAATAACGTGAAAAATGTAATTTTTTTATTGAAACTATGACAGATATAAATAAAAAATTACAGATGTAGTAATTACAAAATTAATCAACAGCTATTGAGATAATGATAAAAATAAATACGTTTAATCAGATAATGACAAACGAAAACATCATTTATACACGGACGTAGAAATAGCTTAAAGATAAAATATCGGAAATCACATGTTACTCCATATAGATAATATCAGAAATAAAAAACTACCTATCGAGGTAATGACATAATTAAAATCGCTTATCTAGGTAACAACAGATTCATACTGTGTTTATCTGAGTAAGGTAGATATAAGAACGTTTATCCAGATAATGACAGATGTATACTAGTTTATTGGAAGTAAGGTAGTAATAAGGACGTTCATCCAGATAATAATAGAGTTATACTATGTTTATCCGGGTAATGAGAGATGTATACTGTATTTATCTGGGTAAAGTAGAAATATAGTCGTTCCTCCAGGTAATGACAGATGTATACTTTGTTTATCGGAGTTTGTTTGATTGTTTAAAGTGATAGATTGGAGGGAAAGAAAGCAATATTTCTTGGGCTAGTCGTATTAGACCGATTAGGGGAATTTACCGTCATCCTTTTAACACACACACAGTCCCAAAGTGCGGAGCTCGACATTTTTTAACTTTTTTTTTGGTGTTAATAGAGCGCGAACCATGGAACATGACACGTTAGCCAGTTTACCTGGCTTGACCACGATACAGTAGAGGGTTTTCACTGTCACTCTTTTTTCTTTTCTTTTTTTTTGGCTGCAAAAGAACGTGTTTCATAATCCCTCAGACTTAGAGTCCGGCATTCTAATATCTCGGCCACGCCCGACTCGTTTATTGGGGCACTAGCAAAAAATAAGCACGTTTATAAAGGTAACGACAGAAATAAAAATTACAGTGAGGTAAATACATAAATAAAATGTTTACGACAGAACCAAAAATTAAACAGATAAAAGAAAGGAAAAATGTGATTAAAATATAAATGAAATCAAGTACTGTATCAACTAGAAAACAAAGAAAGACAAAAATTGGTAGGGCGAGATAAAAAGTTACTTATAGAATAAATATAAATCTCACAGTATCTAAGAAAAAAATAAAGATTCATTTAGTTATTGTGAAGAGAAAGAAAAGCCAAAGAGAAGAAGCAAAATGGATTATTCCAGTTATCAAAAAACAAAATGGGATCTCAGCACTGTTTAAATCACTAAGGTGTGTCTTCTTTGTTTGAAATATTATACAGGAAACCCTCGACTAATACAGGAAAGAGCCTATTTGGAGACATAACGTATCGACTCATGTCCACATATAAAGAAAAACTGCCTTTTTTATAACTTCTCCACTGTTGAAATGTTTAGTACAAACAGTTATCCGCCGTTCGAGGGTATTTTGGCAAACATTTTATTACAAAACTTCATATAACTTTGTAGAGCTACTTCAATAAAAAAATATTTAAAATAGTTTGTTATATTTTCCTCTACCTTATTTATCTACATAGAAGTGTAAAATAATTATATTTCACAGCGACCTCTGTTATTTGGAAAATGTGTAATGACTTTTCACATATTCTTTACACTGGACTATTTTCTCTTTAAATCTCAAAGAGCTAAAACATTAAAGGCAATTTTCCGCGTTTAAAATCAAATCAACTTAGTTGCCATCGATGTGAAAGTTGTAGTAATCTGTTACTAAATAGAGCTTATATCTTACAACCGTCTTCTAAAGCAGCTCTACAACCATATTTAATAGATATACACCACATCAGCTGAATATTACAACCTTATGTTACTAGATATAGTTAATGAACGTAATATTTTAACTTCCTTTAAATACTGAACATAAGTTGAATATTACAACTTTCTGCACGTTATTCTGCTCATTACGACATTTTGTTAATAAATACAACTCATAAACCTTACAATCCAACCTTCTGTTGCAACGTACAACTCATAAACTGAATGTTATAGCCACATAAGTTGAATATCACAACCTTTTGTTACTAGATACACTGTATAAATTGAATATCACAACCTTTGTTACCAGATACACTGTATAAATTGAATATCACAATCATTTGTTACTAGATACACCATATAAATTGAATATCACAACCATTTGTTACTAGATACACCATATAAATTCAATATCACAACCTTCTGTTACTAGATACACCATATAAATTCAATATCACAACCTTTTGTTACTAGATACACCATATAAATTCAATATCACAACCTTTTGTTACTAGATACACCATATAAATTGAATTTTACATAAACTGAATGTTACAACTTTTATCCAATTTATCCAAATAATTTCATTATTACAAAAAACAAAGCTCACCTCGTGTAATTTCTACAAACTAAAGAAATAATAATGAACTGCAAGGGATTTGAACTGGTAATATTTTCACATGAGTTGTGTGTGTATAATATATTACACAAACAAAAACATTACCAGAACACGTGTTGACAAAAGAGTTAGTTGATGCCGTTAGTTATATTTTCAAACATCAGGCACCAGTGTAAAAATGTGCGCTATTTAATTTCCACAGCGACTAACCAACCACTTCTTGTATGCCACGAAGTACTTGCTTGGAGCTTAGTATAAACGTGAGAGATAAACGCCGCCTTAAAAATGACCTGGATGCTGATTTGGGCCCTGAGGCTTAGACAAGGCCGTGCGTTTCAGGTCACACAGTCTCCTCGCTGAATGTATTTATTGGTTGAGCAGTGCTCGTTCTCGTACAGCTCAAGCTACATATATATATATATATAGCTCGAGGCATGAGGTCCACCAGAATTGTCTCCCAGTGAAACGACCTTCCATACGGTGGCTGTAAGATCACTTTCGATGTCTTATTATTAGGCCATTTCTCATGGCTGACACAGAGGTGAAAACAAATGTATATATATATATATATATTTATGTGTACGAATGCTTAAAAACGAACTTCTAGATAACGGTTACGTTCAACTGTCACTCCTGTATATCAAAATTAAAATGACCAACCGTCTAATAGCTTCTTTCTTTGACTTGTAA
>NW_013665768.1:804161-819339 GCF_000517525.1 Limulus polyphemus
TAATAGCTTCTTTCTTTGACTTGTAACAATAAGTCAAAAAAGAAATACTTAAACATTTTTTTTTTACAAAATAGTGCAAGGTGAAGTCTTTTTTATGACTGTTATAGTCTTTCACTGGGACTTTACAAAATTTAGTTCTGTCTATAATATCTATATCCGCAAGAATAATGTACTTTGAAACGATTTTCAAAGCACCCTTGACAATGGTCAAGATTTTAGGTTAAAGTTCTATGGCAGAGAAAATGGCTTTACGCATTCTGTACTTTTTTATGTCAAAGTCATTGTGGGACAAAATAGATTTTAAATTATTAACGCAGGGTCAAAGGTCAAATGTTTTGATGTCAAGTCAAGATTTTAAGAGATCTATAGAATGAAAAGTCTGATTATTTAATGTAGGGTCTGCATCTATTGGGTTTAACACGGGATTTAAATTAGGATCATGTAATGTATAAAATACAAGATCAGAAGTGCGATGGTCTGAATTTATATAATTTGACGCACGGTAACAAGTTGTCTGATACAATATCAGGAATACAGATAATTCATTGGAAGATCAGGAGTTAAGTAGGTTCATTGTTTAACATACAATAACAATAATAAATCTGGGTCCATGAACAAGTTTTTCTGTAATTAATGCTGTCTTTAGTTGACAAACCAAAAATGTGACAAACACTTGTGACTTTGCTTTGACAAACTTTGTGCACCATCAAGTCGTAAACAAATTAATACTGATATGGGCAAAAACAAAATAATAATAATGTTATCCTTACGATTATGAAAGCCAGCTCTCACGGAAGTGCGTTATCGAGTTACGTATTTTAGAGAATATCCAAGTCAGTGAACGGGTTGTGTAACTTTGCTACGTCACTAGGCCACAACTGTGCATACTATATTATCTGCTCTGACCGAACAGCCTCGTGTATTAGAGAAAGTCATGACGTGAAAAAAAAAAGTCCTTATATTTACTACAGACACACATAACGAGGCAGTTTACCTGGGCCTATTCATTACCATTAATTAACTACCGACTTTATGCGATGAAGTGCACTTGATACAAGATTTTAAAGTCACTTTTTAAACAAAGAAAATAAAACGTGTTTGGTGAAACTGGCTACAATAATCCACTATATCAAAGGACTAAATATGTGTTCAACCACTAATTGACGATCTGTCCATGATGGGATTATAATAAAAAGAGGAGACTCAAACAATAAGGGCTACAAGGTGCACTAGATATTCAAGTGATATGGGCCGTAGACATAGTTAGGGTAATACAGTCTTTAGCCCCACTTCCCCGAAATTTTATCTAGCTTTCTGGCGTTTCTTTACAACATCGGTTCCTAGAAATGGCAGTGAAATAGGATAGAGCACAGATAACAGATACAAACGAGAGAGGGTACTACACAAATTGGATATATTGTGTTAACGAGGTTCTAACACAGAGATTAACACATAAACTATAAATCTAGGTTAAAGAAGGTATGGCACAGACTAGTGATCATGGTGAAAAGGGGGATAATACGGGGTTAAAACACAAACTACAAACCTGGGATGAAGGAGGTTAAATAACTCATATTAACGATCTGGATCAGATAGGGTGAAATACAAATTGACGTTCTGGGTGTAAAGTATTACAACACAAGTTATAAATCACGATTAAGGAGGTACAACTCAGATTAGTTTAAGGTGAAAGGGGCAAAGTACATGTTGGGTATCTGGACTAGAAGGAAATACAGCATAGTTTAAACGCTTGGATAAAAAAAAATAGATAATACAACAAGAACTGGAGGTTTGAACGACAAGGGGTTAAACACGTTGTATATCTAGTGAAGAGAGACGTACAACGTACTTTGGCGAGCTGGGTTAGAAAAGGACATACATACACTTAAAACCTAGGGAAAAGGGGGTAAAACAGGACGGGGATCTGACAGGAGGAGGTAAAAATACTCTGAAAAAAAAAAGAGATGATCTGGGAAAATGATCTGGACAAGAGCGTAGCATACATAGTCTGAAGATTGTAGTGTTCAACACAGGCTGGTGATCCACGAGAAAAGGGAAACACCAGAGACTAATGACCAAAACAAGACTGCTAGACAAACTAACGACCTAATTAAAAGAGAGAGAGATTATAACTCAGATTAAAATCTGGAGATACACGGACATATCATAGAATAGTGATCGTATTAGAATTAGGTACACGGTAACTTAGTGATAATATAGAAGAAACGAGTACAAGATAAACTATTAAATCCGAAAAGAAAGGAAACACGTCATAAAGTGATGATTCTATTGTAGGAAAAGTGACTAAAATTGGCTTCTTCAAACACAAAATAGCTATAAACTTATTATATGAGCTTTTACAAGCACTTTGGATCTAGAATCTTGTCATATATTGCCCTATATATAATAATCAATCAATTTATAACCTAAGGTGTGAGTTACTTAAGATGCAGTACCTGAAATGGTTAAAGCAAATTTCCATGCAGAATCTCGGGTTTGAAACCTATCTGCTCTCTCTATTATAGGTTCTTCCGGAAAAGGTTTTATTGAAATAAATTCGTCTAACCTCATCTTTCATTCTCAAGAGCTTAAATATGCTCGGCGCATTTCTTTTAAGAATTTTTAACCCTCCATACTTTAGTTTTGAAACTATGAATATGCATAATATTTTGAACTATGATATGACCTTATAACAATTACAAAACTTTCTTGCAAGGATGTCTTTTAAGGTTAGTGCTTTGAAGATAAATGTTGAATGCACTTTATAAAGCTGAATTTTTATTACGTGTATATAATCTGAGAATTTGGCACTGAGCTTTGCAGTTTTAATACCTGAAAGAATGTTTAACTGCCAGTAAATAAATCATATGTTTGCCAAACAAAACCTGTACTTTCCTGGTTCCCTACCAAACGAACCAAGAGGCTCAAAGTTCATAGACATTTGAGTTGCTCTCTTTATATCATAATAAATAAACTATATTCAGTAAACACGGAGTTTCATTTCTGATAGCAACAATGATATTTTTTTAATTATTAAGATCAAATAAGAATCTAGTTTGCTTCAAATTTGATATACATTAAGCCAGTTGTTTAATCACAAGACGGATTCTGTCTCAAAACAAGCATGGACATGAAAAGTGTTAATTTTTGCATCTTTATCATAGGACACTGAGAAGAATTACAGGAGATACATACTTATCACGATACTGAAATTTACCAACTTCTACTCAACCAAAGAGTCAGTGCAAGACAAGAAGCTGAAATTGATCATTTAATGATACACAACCGAAAAATGGTATCATAAATTCTACAGGAACAAACATTACAAGAGAAAGCTGTTGTTTTGTGACACTGAAAGGCTCAATAAACTTTTCTGGCTATTTTTCTTTAAATATCTATTTTCTCCATTCTTTCTTAATCGAATTAGCGGATCTTGACGCCTCAAAGTGTGGATATTATTTACTATCTAAACATAATTACACGTGTAAGGGATCTAAACTCCTTACCTTCCAACCTGCCGAGCTGTTGTTTTCTCCTTTGTCTTTAAAGTACGGTACGTTCTGGACCATCCAATCATAGATCTGAGACAAAGTTAGCCGTTTGTCGGGTGATGCTTGGATTGCCTGTGTTATTAAATCGGCATACGACATGTTACCCCATGCGTTTCTTCGTGCCGTGTTTTTCCGTGGTGGCTGCCCGTTGGTCTCTGCGGGGGACCCTGCATGTTCATAGACAGTAGCGGGAATCGCTGGCTTCTCTTCGCCGTCTTTCTCCTCGAAGTTCTCCGGACGTGGCAAGGGCCAAGTGTTAGAGCGAGCTCGAGTCTGAGGTTCGAAGTTTGGGTCAATTTCTAATGCTTCCATTTTCGCTTTAAAGTGTAAAAGATTTTAAAGTGTTAGATGTTAAGACTTAAAATAATAAATTTCAGAGTGAGATGCTAAAGCTTGGCTGTTAAAAAATAAACTAGATTGTAAAATGTTTTATCTTAACTCTTCTAAAAGTAAATGGCATGACCCCAATTGCAACGTTCTGAAGTTAAATTATACAACCAAATATTAATAAGATACTAAAGTTTAGCTCCGTCTAGCAGGGCTAAAGAGAAATGAGAGATGAGCTTACGCAATAGAAAGATGAAACAAGGTAACACCTACTTCCAAGATTCTTTCGTAACTTCTTTTTCCAGAAATATGATGATAATCGTTTAGCAATATGCACAGATCTAATAAGATTATTTATATGTTATGTAAGCATAACTATTTATAACATAAGGGCACAGAAAAAGTGTGGCTTTACACGTATTAAGGTCCTTACTTCTGTCACTTTGGGTCTTACATTGCAGCATAACTTATTGGTTCCTCATGATTCAATAATGTTGAGGAAGTTCCAACCACGTTTACTGGGATCTTTGCCCTTGTACCACGCGCTACTTTCCGCGGGTTGTAAATATATATATACTTGTTAAACACCACGACTGCAAACTTTACACGTGTGCAGATCTCCAGCAGAAGCTGTTGTTACGTTAGATAGTTCCACAGCTTCGCAAACTATTTCTTTTTTAACAAATTCTGCTGTATGAGTCAGTTACGGTTGGATTAAGAAAATCGACGGTTCCACCACTCCCCATCTCACTCTTTCTGATCTGCTGAGCCTACCGAGCATTTGGTGCCTTCCCACGCAATTGGCATTGCAACGTCAGCTGACGTCATGTGACGTAGAGGTTGTCAATGGCGACGGTGATAAACGCGACCCAATAGTGTGGACACGGCTCTTGAGTAGGGTAAATCTCTTGTAATACTTATGCCATATTTCAGGTGGGTACACTATGACACGGATTATTAATAGTATAACTGGACTAAGTGCATCATCCATTGCGCTTCACATGAAGCATATTTTACGTATTCGCGTGTTCACGAAAAATGATGGTGCAGAACAACATATTTCACAATAATCTAGCTAGCATGCCATCTCAAAGACAAGTTGTTTGAAAGTATATTTAACCTTTGTCGAATAACTTACTCTTACTAGATGCAACTAGATAATGAACAATTTACAGAACAAAGTTCTTAAAATTCAAGGATTTGAATACAGGAAGCTACAATTTAAAATTTAAAATAAACTTTAATCGAACCTGTTGCTTTTATTAATACCTCACTTTCATCAATTTTAAGTAACAAAAAAACGAAGGTTTGAATTTAGCGCAAGCTACGCGAGAGCTATGTGCGCTAGCCGCCCCTAATTTAGCAGTGAAAGGCTAGAGGGAAGGCAGCTAGTCGTCACCACCCACCGCCAACGAATAGTGGGATTGACCGGTACATTATAAAGCCCCCACAGTCGAACATGTTTGGTGGGAGGGGGATTCGAACCCGCGACCCTCAGATTGCGAGTCAAGCGCTCTAACCACCTGGCCATGCCGGACCAAAACAAAACAAAAGTACAGTTTAATGCAAAGAAAACTCTTCAGCTGAAAAAGTGCCTATAAAACAACAAAAATGTTGCAAATAATTAACAAAAGAAGAAATTGAAAGGCAATAATAATGTTAATAATGTTCACTCAAGATAACTAAATAGATTAAAAATTGTATTAAGAGTTGTAATGACAGCTCTCGTCAGTGGAAATCAGATGAGATAATTTAAAGTGTAAAATATTTTTAATATATTTGCTCACATTAGCTTTATGCTGCACTTTACAGTACAACAGGTGTTAACATTTCTGCTCAAGTGTGTCCCTCACATTAGCTTTATGCTGCACTTTACAGAGCAACAAGTGTTAACATTTCTGCTCAAGTGTGTCCCTCACATTAGCTTTATGCTGCACTTTACAGAGCAACAGGTGTTAACATTTCTGCTCAAGTGTGTCCCTCACATTAGCTTTATGTTGCACTTTACAGAACAATAGGTGTTAACATTTCTGCTCAAGTGTGTCCCTCACATTAGCTTTATGCTGCACTTTACAGAGCAATAGGTGTTAACATTTCTGCTCAAGTGTGTCCCTCACATTAGCCTTATGTTGCACTTTACAGAGTAACAGGCGTTAACACCTCTTCTTACGTTTGGCCCTCACATTAATATTAAGTTACAGTTTACAAAGTAATTGGTGTTAATATTTCTGCCCAAGTGTGTCCCTCACATTAGATTTAAGTTACACTTTTTAGAGTAATAGGTGTTAGTATTTGTGTTCAAGTTTGTCCCTAACATTAGCTTTAAGTTACAGTTCACAAAGTAACAGGTATTAATATCTCTGCTCAAGTGTGTCCCTCACATTAACTTTAAATTACATTTCACAGAGTAACAGGTTTTAATATTTTTGCTTATGTGTGGCTTTCATAGCTTAACGTTAATCTTTACAAAGTAACACTTCAAACTTATCTGGTTAACTTTAAGATGCACTTTACCAGGTAACACATTCAAACTAGTTAACTTTAAGGTGCACTTTACAAAGCCAAAAGTGATAATTTTTTTAGTTGAGGTTGTCTTTCATATATTGTTTAAGTTGCACTTTAAAAATCCATAAATGAATATTTCTTTGGTTAAGTAAGACTCTCATATTCACACATAATTATTTGTGCATGAACTAAAATTAAAAGGAATATAATATGTTCTGAATATAAAACAATCATATTTTTTCAAATCTATTTTGAATCTTCTCAAACTCTCATAGTTTTTAATTTAAAAACTTAGCGAAATATTATGGTTCACTCCAACATAAATATCATCTAAAAAATAGCAGCCGTTTTTCCAAATATATAACTGTTTGAATCCATTTTATTTTCAAAAAAAAAGACCAAAACATATTTCCTCGATACTACTTGTTTGGTACATTTCTTAACTTCTGTGAAGACATCATATTCAATATTTTAAATTAATATCGTGCGGTACCAATTAAATTTTTTTTTATAATATAACCTTAAAAGAGAACCATGTTAACATGGAGTGGTTAATATTATCTTTATTATTAATTGTGAACGAGAAGCTATTTTATTGCCATAAAAAATTACTATAATTTTTATATAAATATAAATACAGGCAAACACACACAGGCGAGGGATACTTTGATTAGAATAAAATATTTAATGTCATATTTAATATTCTAGTGGTGTTGGAAGAGATATTTGAAAATGCCTAGTTTTGAGAAATTCATTCAGTGTCTGCTAACTGGAAAGAGTATTTCTGTTGCCAGTGTTATCGTGGCGACATCTATAAGCAAGTGTAGAATACATATATATCTACACAAAGTCATGCAAGTTTTGTTTGGTTTCATTTTTTAATGGCTGTTTTTTTTTCAAGCAATTGGGTTTCGTAATATTTGTGACAGAATATTTTATACTTTCCTTAAATATAGTTCAGTAATCACTTTAGTATATACAAGAAATTTAAAATGGGTGTAAAAATAGAAAACAATTTTCTACATGAACTTTTATATACATTTCTAACAACTTCATAAGTTACAGTCACTTTAAATTTGATTAACAACGTTCTAGTTTGTAACTATAAAACTACAATGCACGTACCAGTTACTGAAATTTCCAAAATAATCAAACAATCAAGTAAAAGTACGTAGTAATAATATTTTTGTATTTACATTAAATGAAGTTTTAAGTTAACCAAGATATTACTACCTTTTTAAAATTAAGTAGAAATAAACTGATATAAACAACGTGGTTTTGAATAATCAAATGTACAACAAAAATTTGTTTTGACAGAATTATTCATTTGCTATGTCTTTGACATGACCACGTTTTTTCAGTCTCCTGGTAGCTCAGCAGTATTTGTTTGTTTTTGAATTTCGCGCAAAGCTAGGCTCAGCAGTAATCCTGAAGGTTTATAACACTAACAACCGATACCTGTGGTGAGCAACGCACAGATAGCCCATTGTGGTGTTTGCGCTTAACAACAAACAAACTTACCGCAATTTCCATTTTCTACAAGCTCTGTATTATTTCCCATCATAGATTATTTGTAAAACACACATTGAATGTTAGAATATCACTTCTTTAAGTTATTGAAAGGGGGATGATTCTTTTCCATACTGTGCGTTGATAATTTAGATCGAAATTTACCCAATTGGCTCTTTGTTTAGCTTGATCAAATATTGCTTCATCATCCATGAATAAAATGTACTGCATCGCATAGAAATCGATTATTGTAATATAATCATTATAATAAAAATTTCAATTTATAGCAATTATTCGGTCACATTAAAAGTCGATTATATTACAGCTGGTATATTACTATGTCAAAGAAAATTCGATTATCTTTTTAAATGATAATCCTACAGAGAAGTTTATCATTTTAAACTTTGAAAATCTAATTATTTATAGTTTTTTTTTATTTGAACATGAATATAAAGTCATGGAAATTATTATTAATGAATTATTTGTTTCTTTGTTTGTATTAGGCACAAAGCTATACAATGGGATATCAGTGTTGTACCAACCACAGGTATCGAAACCCGGTTTCCCGGTTATAAGATTTCAGATTTATCGTTGAACCACTGGGGAATTATTAATGAACTAAATATATTTATAACTAGCGTACTATGGAATGAATGAAGTCCTATTTTTCATGAAACAAAATCATAACTATTTTTATAATTACTAAATAAAGCTGTATTATTTTGTATTTATGGCAAATATAATAAGGCTTTCTGCCGTTCTCCCTAATTTTGAACTACTGACTGGCAGAAAGGTAGTCAGTCAACGGCACCCTAACACCCACCATCTACGCTTAGGAATTGAGTGTCACTCTTATAAACTAAAAAAAGTATGGAATATTTTGTGGTATCGGAAGGATTCGAAATATCGGCTCTCTACTTCAAAATCCAGAGCTCCACCACAGGCAGTATCAGATTAACGCTTAGGCCACCTAGGGTCCTGGCCATACATGGGCTCTGCGGGTCACCCAAGTAAAAAACATATGGTTCCTAAAACTAGCAGAATAGAGGCAAGAGTGAGTTATCATTATTATTCTCAAATATTACTTGGGCCTGGAGTCCCATTAAACCTGAATCCGACCCTGACCACAGGGCCAACCCGCGCCCTTGAAGTGAAGCTATATTTTCGTGAGACAAATTAATATCTTTTTTTTGTATTAAACCTTTTTTCTTCGGTTCATATTGACTTTATTGTTTTTCTAAATTAAAGTTCTATAGTGAAGTTAAAACAGCTACTAATGCTATTTATTATAACGTCTTATATATATACAGACATATTTTCAAAATACTTCAAATAGAAATCACGTTATTGGCGCCACATAAATAACTTTTCACACGTCGGCCTTTTGTTTCCGCTGAAAGTTTATTCTACCTTTCAATGATAATATTTTAAGTAAATCTAAAAGCTTATTTATTAACTTGCTAATTGTAACCTGTCAATTGAATCATTCAATGATCTTTCTCGGTAATTTTCCAAGCAAGTCAATGAATGGTCTTACTTCGTAACACACCAAGTGTACTTTGTAACTTGCCATAAAAAAAACACTCAACGACCTTACTTTATAATTTGCCAAGTGAGTCATTTATTGATTTTACTTGCTATTTTCTATATCTAAAGGACACAAAGGGTGGAACAAAGTCGTCTCCATTATTAGGGGGAATTTTTAAGTATCGGAAAAATTAGCCAAAAAATAACACCAAACGTGTAGAACAGACAAATAAAACTTGGATGCAAACTTGAATGCAGGAATGGTAAAATGCATATTTGTGTGAGCAAATATCTTCAGATATACGACCGACACAGCAATGTGTATACGCTGTCTATCAGGTAGAAACTTTACATGTAAAGGAAAACTAACTTAAAGATGAATAACAGATTTGGATGCTCGACGTTCCACATTTAATGTTATCATTCCCTTTCTGCAGGCAGTTTCGAGAAAGTAGTTGCTCCTCGTGGAAAAAAAGAAATGCTATGAAATACAATGAAGAAAGAAAAGAAAAACATTATCAGAATCTAGTGATGAAATCCTATTTATTTTAATACTCGTATTTTGATGACCTCGGTATCTGAGGTTTCATTATCTTGTTCGCTCAAACTGAAGGTTGAATTCCAAATTCAGGAGATAGTTTATTCAAATCATTCAAAATGATCCATTTCTGGTGTATTGTTTGTATGAGCGCGAAAATATAATTTGAACTTCAAGCAAAATTTCAGTATAATCAGCTTTGACATTTACTAAATAGAAACACTTAGTGGTGTTATCATTATTTCTATTAACGACTCAAAAGAGATAACTATAGAATATTTTTGAGCTTTTGAATATTTCTGTGTATAAGTATGTGAATACTTATATGTTTGAAAGAGTATATGTATATTTGCATGTGCGAGATCATTTATACATAGACATGTGAGAGAAAGTGTGCACACTCTTACGTATGAAAGAAAAGGTTTCTCCATAACTATACACATACTGGTCATGTTCATACACGTATTTCATTAACATTTGAACAGGTATGGTAAAGACATTTAAAAGGTGAGAAAATGGGTCGATGAAGAGAAAACAACTTGTTGTCCTCATCTGCATGTCCTTCCGTCTTTTAAAAATGTGTTGACATTTTCGTAATTTCTTATATATTATGCGCATATTTGTTTTTCAAGAAGATCCACGCTTTCATGAAATTTTCTTGGTATATTTACTTCAAGGATTTAATTGCCTAAGATATTAATGAAGTTGGTAAATTAAGTACCAGCACGAGCTGATTGAAATTCGACGCTAACCTATCGTTAATCACCTCACAAAAGCAACATCGTATTTCCTTCAACATTTCACGTTTAACCACCTAATCTCAAGTGAAGCCCCAGGACACAGTATTTGTCTAATTAACAACTTCGTACGATCTGCCGCATTCAATCATCTTTTCTGTGACATTGTTATTTGTTAGCACATCTTCTGACTAAGAGAAAAAAAAAGAGTTAAGATTTCTTTCTTCTTTTCAGTGCTTCCTTTTTTCTTAAAACATTATAGACTTTTTCTCCATTTGTTATATAGGATGTTCTAGTTGTCTCCTTTGGATCAATTAGTAGAAGTAATTATAACCTCACTTGGTGTTTTAATTTTGTAATTATCAAGGCCAACTAAACTGAAATTTTGAATTAAGTCCAAAGTGCGATATAAACTTAGTACAAATTTCAAGTAATAAAAATAGGCAACTGAAGAAAAAAATTGCACAGATGAAGATCCGCAGAATCCATAATTCAATACAGAAAATAACAAGATTTTCTGAACTAGTTCTTGAGCCATTCCGATCAGTTTCATATTACTTAACAAACCAATTTAAATAAACTTCTCCATTTACAAATAAGTTAAGTTTAATCGAATATTCACTAAATCGGACAACATGGACAAGATTCAATACGACAGTCACTAAAGAACACTCCTATAGAGCTGACTTGAATCCAGACAAAAACTAGACTGAATTTATATATTACCGAACAAAGCTCGTGTGAAGTTATGGCCAAATATAGTCTGACTGGACTTATGTGTAGTTACAACATTTCAAGCAAGCGTTCTTCAAGTAGTGTTACCGTATGAAAATATGCAATGTTTGAAAACAAAACAGTGAGAACAATCTCAAAGGTGCCAATGAGACGGAAAATAAAAAGCAAAGAAGACGACAGAAACGGGAAATGATATATGTAAAATATTCAACTGAATAACAGTGAATGAAGTGAGTAACAATCATTATAAATACCGAAACTGTATATCTTGTGGTTTGAAGTGAAAATGTATTGGTATGAATATATATACTGATGGAAAATTAAACAGAAAAAAGAGATCAAATTTGGAAGGATAGAAACATAAAAACAAATGTGTGATGAATTTTTCTCAAATTCATCAATTTTAATTTTATGCGAATAGTAAGTGATTACTAGACGTATACACTCTGTACTAAATAAAGCATTTTATTGTGTTTGGATTTTGAGAGGTATTGGTAGTTACCTCCCTGGCTTCCACAACAATAAGTTAAGGACAGCGAAGCTTAAGAGTAGGTTTTCTATGTCATTAGCCTTGGAACTGTAATATATTGCATTGGTACATAACCGAGTAGCCTGACAAGCTGTGACTTGGAAATTTTACGTTTAACATGGAGTAAGGAGTTGGATGTACATGTATTTAGCTTACTTGTAAGTTTTTGGCTGATACTAACTTCATCACAATGGCCTTCGGGTCGAAATGTTCTCTTTCCTGACATAGTCTTCAGTTTGCAAATGAATGCGTTGCTCTGGATTGGCTTATGGTATGGTTTTATTGTCTGTTGCTATCCTAAACACTCTGCTAAGCGTGTTTTTTCCATTACCATGGAGGCTGGACTGGTTCTACACTTAGCATGGCTAAAGTGTGAATTTCAAAATTCATAGTTCACATCCCGTAGGTAGAAGAATGAGCTCCACGCTTTGGGGCTACGGAGACTATAAAAGTGACAGTCAAATTCCATTATTCGTTCAAACAATAGTAGCCCAAGATTTGGAGGTGAGTACATTGAATAGCTGTTTCCCATCTAGTCTATTAGTTGAGTATCAGGGGCGGCTATGCGCAGTTAGCCCTTGTGTAACTTTCCGCAAAATTCTGAAACAAATAAACCATTTCTATGGAGAACACTGAAGGCTGCTTTCTTCAAGATGTCATGTCTTTTGCCTGTACATCTTTTTACAACCTCGTTATATGTATACTCTTCCTCCGGGGGGAGGGCTTAACATTTCACACATTCATAAGTCATCCTAGCAAAGATGTGTTGTCGGGTGTTTGGGATTTCGCTATGAACCAAAAATATAGGTTTCTAATATGTTTTCTGTGGCGCTACGACACGCATCTGGGGGACATTCCAGTGTTTTAGTATATTTAAACTATTCTTATACAGTGAGTTTAATTCTATGTACCTGAAAAATACATCTGTATAAAAGCCACCAAGAAGTGAAACATAAGATAACAATAGTCAAATAAAATTATGTATTGTTTGTTTGCAGTTAACCACAAAGCTACACATTGGGCTATTTGTGCTGTACACGCCACGGGTATCAAAACCTAGTTTTTAATGTTGTAAGCCTTTAGATTTACCGCTGTGCCACTGTCGGTCTAAAATTATGTAAAAATAAAGTTATAAATATTTAAAAACGATCGTAAATACCTAACCAGTCTTTGTTTTGTTAAAGAAAACTATTCTTGTGTAATTACGTGATTTACATGCAATGAATACTCAGCTGGTTATAGTAGTTTATTTTTTTATATCATTAGGCAGTTCTAAACTGTACGTGGTATGTTTTTGTTACAGTAAGATATGTTACGTTTCGTATTATAATCATGCAACAAACATCTTTAATTAGAACTATTGAAGGACTTAATACCACTGGGCTATATGTATATAGATCCTTTGGAAAATTCTTATTACCAGTGGAAACGGCACGATATTCAGTTTTGTGTGGTGATGCTAAAAATATCGGAACGATACAAATGACTCATATTTTTACTAAAACTTTTAGAATTGCATTATGTCTCGTTCGTTTTTATCTATCTATTAATCTACCTATGTATAATGTTTTTTTATGTCTGTCTGCGTCAATGTATATATCTATTTATCTTATGATGATGTAACTGCTAGATACGAAATAACTGAATTAAACTAGGTAAACAAATAAAGTTATGTCGGATTTTTGAGTCCATCATATGGATATAAACAGACAGAGTAGTTAAGATATTTGCATGCAAAATTGAATACAGGATGCATGTACAGTTAATAGGGTGCCAGAATGAGATGAAAATGTTAATTTTAGAGTCCGTTAATGACAAGAACACGAAAGCGTTAAATCATCAGGGAACAGTTAAAACGCCAATGTGACCTTTGTCCTTTTATTAATGAAAATAATTGATAATTTTTAGATAAAATGGAATCGAATGACGTCAAACACAATCATGAGCGACGAGCCGTGAAAAATCGCTAATTATCTTCTGCACCGAACACGCCATTTATAATCTGGTTGTTTAGAAAAACAGGTATTATGTATTTGAACCAAACTTTAGAAGACACAGATCTAATTTCTATCAATTATTGCTTTGCAGTCACACCTAAAAAATTATAATAGAATAATGGAGTATTTTAATTATTTCGTTTAACTATATTTGGAATTAAAAAACATGGCGCTTTAAAAAGAAGTCGTTTTCATCTTCGAAAATTA
Organism: Limulus polyphemus; assembly: GCF_000517525.1. NCBI lineage: Eukaryota > Metazoa > Arthropoda > Merostomata > Xiphosura > Limulidae > Limulus > Limulus polyphemus. The sequence goes on from NW_013665768.1 coordinate 818,324, forward strand.
CTAAGAACATAGCAAACACAAATTATTTAATAAAACTTATATCATACATTTTTATTTGAGGTGCACTTAGCAGGATAGAGAATATGTTACTCGATGAAGACATCTTTGATAAGTTGGTTATGGACCTTACACTTTGCAGTGCCTTTAACGTATTATAAACTTGTATGTGATAGGCTGGTGACCAATCACTGATGTTTAAAATAAATAAAAATAATGTGAAGCCCAATCTATCATTCACTTGTCACTAAGTTACACCGGTTTCGAGGAATTCCACCCCTCATAAGTAACCCTGTACAAGGGCAAATTGAAAGAACAAGACTAGGATTCTTCTAGAGATTTAGCGAATGTTACATGTATGTATAAATATACGTTCAGTATGGTGAGTGAAATACAACTCAAAACACCGTACATATAATCACTGATGTTTTTAAATTCTGTATTTGATAGACTGGCTATTTTCCTGACCTTGCCTAATAATTTACTCTTGTACAATATTTGATAGAATGGTTACGGACTTTAAGTTGGCTTTGACTTCTTTATTTTTCGTGGTTCTTGAAATGTTTTTAATCTTGGGATTCACTTAAAACTGTTTTAAACAGTTATTTGATTCTATAAGGGTTTAGATTCAAACAGTATTATCTGGAACTAAACAATCAAGACCAACATCTAACAAGTCTTTAAAACATATGACTGGTAATAAGAAAAACCTATACCATCACGTTACGTAACAAAAACATGACCCATTGAAAACTAGTTTTAAGAAACGTCATCCCTCCTCAGCTCACATGAGTTGATAATAGAGATTATAAATGAACTTTATTTGGCTTTGAAGATGGATTGAATTAATTTTTATTTATACACATGCATTCATACTGTGACATTAATCCGTTTTTGTTTGTTTGTTTTCAAGTTACTGTAAGCACTTTGAGATTGTCAGTTTTCAAAGATTCATGGTATTGGTTTTGCTATCAAATATGGTTTGTTTGTTTGTTTGAAGTTAAGCACAAAGCTACACA
>NW_013665768.1:820318-832493 GCF_000517525.1 Limulus polyphemus
ATCATATTACTTGCCCACTTTCGTCTGACTATGTGGTCAGGTCTTAATAAGGGCTTCCGTCTAGCTGCTCTGCAACGATAACCCAATTTGTGGAGAATCCATTGAACAGATTTCGGGCTCATTTCACCAACTTTGGTCACTTCTGCAGTCGTTAATCTGGGATCCATTTCAATGCTTCTCTTGACAGCCTTTTTTGTCCTCTCCGATGGACCAGGACGACTCGGACGCTGCTCAGTTGTTTCCTGAACTGCACGATGATTCTGCTGACTGTCGAAAGCGGGATTCCCAATTTCTGAGAAATTTGCCGCTGACTTATTCCACCATCTGCTTGACCAACTATCCTTCCTCTAACAAAATCTAACAATTCGACAGAACCTTGAGTTCTAGACATGTTGTAGCACAAGATAATTAGTGTCTAACACGAAAAATTAGGTGTCTATTTACTTGTGACCACTCAGTGTATATTCTCAAAGCACATTTTGGAGCCAAAGAATATAAACATGTGATTTGTTAAAAACCATCATCAAAACTCATCCATTAATGCTCAAAAACATGCCATAAGCGAAGCATAAGAAAAACCCGCAGCAAATGAGATTTTAATCATAGTAAACTAGCAATATGCGATGTTTTAAAACCAGTATTTAATATTTTGAAAAGAGGTTACTACCTTATATTAAAATGCTTTAAAATATGCAAATAAGTAAGTCACGTGACAACCACAGTCGCTATAAAGTTGCGATGGAATGTATCAGACCTTCATTTTGACATTGTTTTATGAGTCGCAGGTAGTGTGATGCCACCGAAAATTGATAGTTTTGGCGAAAGATATGTAACTGTCTTTTCTGATGCAAAATATTCATACACTCAGATCATAAAAATGTGCTCAGATCGAGGATTTCCGAGACGGGGGTATCCTTTGTACTTAAGTAGATAGGAATGCAAAGGAATATGATCAACTGGAGCACAAGGACCATCCATTAAGACGTCTACAAGAAGCCTTGCTCCAGCCGTACACAAAGGTTAGTGGCAAAAGCCGTCCACGTGTCTTAAGCAACAAATACGCAATACGATCAAGAAGGATCCTCATCTGGAAAAGCAAAAGAAGTCACGTACATTAAGGTACTTTTATAACATATCCAGAAAAGGAAGACCAACTGTATGAACCTATCTAGCCGGGTAAAACTGGTAGTACATGGTAACATTCGACAATTCGTATGTATACCTTGATATATGTAACAAGCTTGAGGGCTTATAATGCTGCAACTTGAGGTTCAATACCCACAGTGTGAAACATTTAGATAGCCCCCACTGTTTACATTTGTGCTTAAAAACAAAGCAAATACTTTAAAATTATTTGTTTCTACCTATTTTATCCCTCTTTTTAATCAAAATTTATCAACACTTTTTTCTCTATCTTTCCCTTCCAGCAGCTAAGTTCTTAGCTTTGCTTCACCTTCCATGTTTTGAAATCGAACGTTTTTTCTTTCTTGTGTAAATCAGTCTTACAAATAAAACCTATTATATATAAAGCATGTTTATTTTTAGCAATCAGTTCAGAAAGGTACATATGCCCAGTATCATCTTTTACCATTACTGATCACACAACATCTCGCATATAACTGGTAAACGAATAACAAGCATACAATAAAAAGCTGTTTTTAGCTGAATATGGGAAGAAAAAAGACTGTCATTTGTGTCAATCCAACAAAAATATGATTTTCTTCATTAATGAATGCTTTTACTTGCTATACATTTAGCTGTGTGCAATATAAGGTAACAAAGTAATAATAAAAAAATTGCAAAACGTACAGACACACTATATAATCTATTGTTTTGATAATTAAAAAACAGACTTTTTAAACTCAGACATCCATAACATGTACACAAGTCTGTCAGCTGCATAAATACTTGATCTCCTTGATATATTAAATATTAATTTAGATTATTATTTATCTATTTTTACTGAAATTTTTGACAGATATCATATTGGTGCGATGAAAAGTTATAAACGGTCGTTATATAAGAACAATTTGTGCTGCTATCTAGCGATCAGGAATGAAACTGTTACTTATGAAACATGGAAATAATATATGCTTATAAACTGAACTAACTGCTAAGTAGTAGTTTTACTTTTTATTATTTCCTTACAAAAATACGTGTGGTAGAAGAACAGAATAATATTACTGTTATACAAGCTTTGAAACACTCGATAATTAGGTGCTCAAGTAAAGCTGTAAATCAACCTTAGCAGTTATTTGTAAGGTGAGATGAAATCATATCGGTAAAGTATATCCACGTACTTTTTAAATGGAAGCACTGTCATCCTAAAATTCATTGGTTGAATCAAGTTTTGCTGACCAATAATTCACAGACAGTGTGTGTAAAACTAATCTTATACATGAATGGTATTCTTAAGCTTTATTTATAAACATGGATCTAAAAGACCTATTTATAGCCTCTCCAACTATTTAAAATAGTTGAAAACCTAGGGGCAAAACAACCAACTAATTAACGATAAAGAAGCACCTATCAGTTACAGGATCAATTACAAATGAAAAGACATACAAATTAGATACAACAATTATTCAAAAATCAACGGAGAAGAACAAATAAGGGCAGTAACCAGCAATTAGAAGGTAACTTAGCAAGATAATGACAACATCTGTCGCTTGACAGTCTCTTAAAACACCACCTGCGTCGATAATTTTCTATATAACTTTAAACTATTGCTGTTTGATAAAACAATATTTTATTGCAACTCTGTATTGTTACTGCATCATACGACAATAGTCTAGTTATAATTTACTATATGAAAAGTTTAATAAAACGCTATAATGTTGCTGTCAATCCGATATCATCAGGCATTATCATTGCCTAATGAAGAAATATTTAGTTCAACTCTGTATAAATACTGCTTGTTAAAACAATACTTAGTATGTATATGTTAAAGAGTTTCTTTTCCACCAGAGGTGAAAGTGAAAAAGAGTTTCTGTGACGTGGAGGCCTAATGCATTATTTGGTTAGTCGTACTCTCTGCTGTAGACTGCAGTTTCGCCTATTCAGGGCTCATCAGCACAGCTTGGAGCAGCAGATTCTCTTTTCAATTTCACAACTGGTGAAAAAAGAAAAAAAAAGTTTAACATTTGTATACAGTCATTAAACAGTTCGTCCGAAATGTCATAACATTATTCATATAGCTAAATTAATTTAAGTTTCTATATAGTGAAATAAAACTGACTCAAAACCCCATAGATAATATTTACTATAATTCTGTATTCTTGCTGCTTCACATATATTGTTATTACAGGATAAAACAATATTTAATATAATTCTATATTCTTACTGCTTAAAGTGTATTGTTATTATACGGTAAATCAAAGTCCACTATAACTCTATGTTCTTACTGCTTCACACATTATTACGTGATAAAACAATATTTAATATAATTCTATATTCTTACTACTTAAAGTGTATTGTTATTATACGGTAAATCAAAGTCCACTATAACTCTATGTTCTTACTGCTTCACACATTATTACGTGATAAAACAATATTTAATATAATTCTACATTACCGCCGAACTCTTAAACAACTTTTAATATAACTTCACAATGTTAACATACTTTACAAGTAGGCTGAATTTAAGTGTCTTGTTTGTTTTTATGCAGTAACACAATGGAAAAGGTGAAAAGTATTTAAAGAAATATACTATCACGTAATGAAATTTGAAACTTAAATGCCACGTTAGCAAATAGTTTTGGATATTTTATCAGCTAGGTATGGTGGTTCTGTTTTATTTAGGAACTACGAAGATAACGACAGAGTACACATATAAGTATTTTTATCTTATTATTATTATTATCAAACAACAATTAATAGAATAAAGCTTTATTGTAATACCATTGTATGTTTTATTTAGAAACTACGAAGATAACGACAGAGTATACGTATAAGTGTTTTTATCTTATTCTAATTATTATCAAACAACAATTAATAGAATAAAGCTTTATTGTAATACCATTGTATGTTTTATTTAGAAACTACGGAGATAACGACAGAGTATACGTATAAGTGTTTTTATCTTATTCTAATTATTATCAAACAACAATTAATAGAATAAAGCTTTATTGTAATACCACTTTACATAGGTTTAATTGTCGGACTCGTTAAGTGTTCTTTACCTCAAGATTGACTGATATGAATTAACACACTATGAAGAAGTATCTCTCTGTGATTAACTGATACGAATTAACACACTATGAGGAAGTATCTCCGTGATTAACTGATATGAATTAACACACTATGAGGAAGTATCTCTCTGTGATTAACTGATATGAATTAACACACTATGAGGAAGTATCTCTGTGTGATTAACTGATATGAATTAACACACTATGAGGAAGCATCCCTCTGTGATTAATTTATATGAATTAACACACTATGAGGAAGTATCTCTCTCTGAGTAACTAATATGAATTAACATACTATGAGGAAGTATCTCTCTCTGATTAACTGATATGAATTAACACACTTTGAGAAAGTATCTCTCTCTGATTAACTGATATGAATTAACACACTTTGAGAAAGTATCTCTCTGTGAATTAAGTTAATATTATATTTGTTTGCTTGTTTGTTGAGAAGCAGGCATTATCTGTTTCAAAATATTTTCATGAGATGAAAATTAAACTAAAAGTATCTTTGATTTTATTTCAAAGACTTTTACAAAACGTTTGCGCATATTAAATTTGAATACCAGACTGTGTAATAAGCGCAAATGCAACATTATCAATGTGTACTATTAAACATAATGAAGTGTGTGATATGAGGAATATGGTATTACTGTCATTGGTACATTTTTAGAGATCTTCTACTCTTCTTTCATTCGGGTTTAAAAGATTCTGTTAAGAGTCTTTTACATTATGAGATATGTTTATAAATTTAATGTCTTATCTCCTTTGTTCAGTTCTTGGTACGACATAATCAATTTTATCCAGTTCAACATCTAAAAATTGTCAGCATATTTTCAATATTTTTATTCTACAACTACAATATTTGTATGATATATATATATTACTGACTTTAGTCCCACACATGGTGATTTTCTTTTTCATATTTTATGCATTCTTTACTTCCACACGTACATATATATATATACACATATGATGATTACACCGATATGGTATTTGTACTTTTTGTTTCTTATGTAAAGAATGTCGTTATAATATTTTATAATCCTTTTGGTTCTATATTTGAGGGTTTTATTGTAATAATATGTATTTCAAGCACTTGGAAACATATATACGTTTAATGTAACTTTTAAACTGTGACTGAATATTAATTCAGTAAACCTTTGGTGAGCAGTTTTATGTTATTTCTCGTTCAAGGGGGAGGGGGGGGCAAGGGGAAACATTAAAGTAAATTTTTAGCGAGAGTAACACAAAATAAAATCCCTAATTAACTCTGTTCCTTTGTTGTTTATTCCCACTTTACTGATATAATGTGCTAGACTATATATATTACATTCTTCCTTCAAAATGTCTCAGGAAGTTTGCGCATTCATTTTTACTTCGAACCAGGAGTGGCTTCATGGTTAGCGTGCCTTAACTGTGGATACATAAAAACGCATTCTGCAATTTGGAGGCATTAATGCGCTATTAGAGTAAGCGTTAAATTTCACTATTTGGTCAGACTAACAAAATTAGCTCAAAAGTTAGCGGTAGGTGCTATTGAATAACTGCCTTCCCTCCATTTCAAATTTAGGAACGGGTCTGCGTAGATGTCGCTTGTGTGGCTTTGCCTGAAAATTTTAAAGCAAACAAGCATTCTTATTTGGAACTATAGCATACTCTATCTTAATGTCCATTCTATAACCTTAAACGTATCTGTAAGATGTATATATGAAAGTCCTCTCTATGTATATATATAAATACACACATATATAAATATAATAATTCTTAATACCAGAATAATTTGCCCATATGATAGTATATTATTAGTCAAAGAACGCTGTGTTCTTCTGAGATTACTGGCCCACACCATGATTTTATAAAATACTATATTACTCTAGAAAGCCCTCACACACAGACGTATTAGAGGACTAGTCTTGATCTTAAACCTACATATATTGACATATAGGTGTAATATATTCATGTTTGGAGGTTTTCTAAAATAATAAAGTCCTATTTTATATATATCATGTAAAATACATGACACTATGTTAATACTCCTCTACTTGTATTTATATTCCAATTACGCAAACAGAAACGTAAACTTGCATTTCGGGCCATTCTGTATTATTAATCATTTACATAGATTTTCTAATTTTGTAGCACCAATTACGTTCTACACACTGACAAGAAATATGGATGTTGAAATTTGCTTTTATTTCTGAGTTTTTCAAATGAAGCCGCCGCTAAAAGAGTTTGAATTATAAAATACCGGTAAGTTCAGAAAACTAGGTCTCTGTGGGTGGAACATTCTAAATATAATTATGCAAGTTACGATAGAGTATGACGTGTTTTATTCTATATACTTTCAGCACAAAAGACCTAATCTGACGTTTATACCTCACTAGTGAATGCAAACTGTGGAGGCGATAGGTAAGTTATTGCTGTAGACATTGCTTCACAAAGAAAGAACCCCCCCAGGAGAATTCTTAAGGCGAAGTATCCCTCCTTAAATCACTCATATCCCGATGGTATACAAAGTATATAGTATAAAGTCTAATCATTAATATATATATATATGTGTGTGTGTGTGTGTGTATGTGTGTTTATAAAATGCAACATTACACACACAAAGATACGATACTTTAGGGTTTAACTTCTTTCAGAGTTATCATGTGACATGTGGAAAATAAATACCACACCGTGGGCGCTCCAGATTTTCACGACTGTGAAACAGTCAGTGTGATTCTGTTACAAATATTAAAAACCGAACGCTGGCAAATACGTATGTTTAAATTTGTATATCCATGCTTCATATTTACATATTACGTTGACGTAATATGTAAGTGACGCAATACAGAAATTATTCTAAACCGAATAAACATCATAGTTCCAACTACGAAGTTTAACACGTAAAATTTTGCGAACGGAATAAATATTAATGGCTAGTTTAATGTGTGCATTGCGAATTTTTTGGCCACAGGTTTTCAAAATAGGCTATTTAATGTTCGTATCTCAGATTGCTTGACCGCACATTGACAAATTTGCTGATCAGGGCTCTTGACCGTTTACATTATATAATTATTGCTGGTTTAATGCCTGCTTTGGAAATTTCTTTTGAAAAAACATTTCTCGTGCTATGTGAAATGAAATACAACGTCGTATTTTTCAAACATACGTAGGTTAAAAAGAAAGGCAACAGCAGTACTTGTATGTATATACATGAATTAAAAACTATTACTGAGCAAATTAACATTTTCACTGCTCCTAGATGGGGCTACTGTCTTCCATGTTTATCTGAAGTGCTTCGAGGGCATTTGGAGTATATAGGTGAAATTACAAGAAGCAAAGTAGGACCCATCTCATCCATATCCAATATTTTAAGTTGTTTGATTCTAATCAGTATTAACAAATTGATAATCTGATCAAATGATTAATTGATCCTATGGTAATGGGGATCAGACTAAAAATTACATTAAATAAAAACGATACTAATGAAATAAAATTTTTAATGAAAATCGAGTACCTGCATATTTTTTCATTTTCCTCTTAAATTTGTCCATTTTGGATTAAAAATAAAATCGTGCTTAAAATTCAGTTTATTTTATTTGATTAATTTGGGAACATTTCTTGTTAATTCTATATAACTATTTTCTCTGTATGCTAGCAATGGAAATTAGTTTCCTGCAACATTTAATATCATTTTCACGCTACAGTATTTTCATTGTGTGTGTGTTTCTAAATTGGATCCTAACAATGAAAGTCGTTTGGTTTGCTTTGAATTTCCCAAATAGTTACTCGATGGCTATCTGCACTAGCTGTTCTTAATTTTGAAGTATTAGATTAGAGGAAATGCAGCTAGTCAACACTACCCACCGCCAACTCTTGGACTACTCTTTTAACAACACATAGTTAGAGTAACCGTTACATTATAACGCCCCCAAGGCTAAAAGAACGAGCATGTTTGGTGGAACGGGAATTCGAACCCGCGACTAGTCGAGTGCCCTAACCACCTGGCTTAATGGAAGTAATTTCCATTATTGTGAAGCTCGTGAACAAATGTGTTGAAATAATTTCTATTATGTCATACATAGTTTTTATCGACACGTTTTTGTTTTTTTTTAATTTTAAAAACCAGAATAACATTTTTCATAATCCATGTCTTATGTTATTTATAAATTAAATAAACCAGTTTTGACCAGTCAAGTATAAACTTTATATTGATATTTTCTTTTTTAAACAAAATGAAAACCTTTCATGTTTTCGCACTTTTTACTAAGAAAACATGCTGAAGACAAACTTATTGCAAAATATTTTCGTTCAAGGTCATACGCATGAGCACTAGTATTCCCTATTGTCAGTAAACATCTGAAGCAGGTTCCACAGGATAAGGTTCTCTTTCATCCTTTATGTCACCACGGCAACCATGTATGCATCAACACCTCGCAGCACTTTTGCTTTTGCGTCAGCACCACGATCTCGCGTCAGCCCGTCAGCGTTATAGTTGTAGCACGAAGAAACGCAAAAGCTCTTTGTAAACAAAAGCAACAGGTAGTAGCCCGATCAAATTAGCTTAAGATCAGGGGAAACTCAGAAACCTAATAACACGAGTGACAGAGTTGTTTCTTTAGGAAGATCCTTTAAGCGTGTAAGTTCGGAAACACATGGGGAACTGTTGTATAAACCAAAACTCTTAAACAAGTACAGGAGAGGCAAAGTAATTAACTGAAAAATGGCTCTGAAGGTTATTCAATACAGAACCTGGGGAAGATCCTGGTAAATGCACGGAAACACAATTCAAATTAAAAACTAAGTGAATAGAAGCCGGAACATGTTTCTAATTATTCTTATGTCTTCTTAAGCTTTCAAAGGGACTTTAAAAAAGGAAGGTTTCAAGTAATGGCTGACAAAATATTTTACCGAATAACATATACACCAAAATATTGTGTATATTTAATAAACCTTGAATTAATGTATTTCACCTATAGATACGAACTTAACTACTTTATACAAATTACATCAAGTATATACTTGGTTTCTCACGTACAACTTGTACCACGTATGTATTTGATTCATTACGTAGAAGTCTTACCAAGTATATAGTTGGTTCCTCATGTACAAAACGTACCAAGTATATGTTGTTCCTCATGTACAAATTGTACCTGGTATATAGTTAATTCATTACGTACAAGTCTTACCAGGTATACAGTTGGTTCCTCATGTACAAATTGTACCAGGTATATAGTTGATTCATTACGTACACGTCTTACCAAGTATATAGTTGGTTCCTCATGAACAAACTGTACCAAGTATATGTTGTTCCTCATGTACAAATTGTACCAGGTATATAGGTGATTCATTACGTACAAGTCTTACCAGGTATACAGTTGGTTCCTCATGTATAAATTGTACCAGGTATGTAGTTGATTCATTACGTACAAGTCTTACCAAGTATATAGTTGGTTCCTCATGTACAAATTGTACCCGGTATGTAGTTGATTCATTACGTACAAGTCTTACCAAGTATATAGTTGGTTCCTCATGTACAAATTGTACCAGGTGTATAGTTGATTCATTACGTACAAGTCTTACCAGGTATACAGTTGGTTCCTCATGTACAAGTCCTACCAAGTATATAGTTGGTTCCTCATGTACAAACTGTACCAGGTGTATAGTTGATTCATTACGTACAAGTCTTACCAGGTATACAGTTGGTTCCTCATGTACAAGTCCTACCAAGTATATAGTTGGTTCCTCATGTACAAACTGTACCAAGTATGTAGTTGATTCATTACGTACAAGTCTTACCAAGTATATAGTTGGTTCATTACGTACAAGTCTTACCAAGTATATGGTTGGTTCCTCGTGTACAAACTGTACCAGGAATACAGTTGGTTCCTCAGGTACAAGTCCTACCAAGTATATAGTTGGTTCCTCATGTACAAACTGTACCAAGTATGTAGTTGATTCATTACGTACAAGTCTTACCAAGTATATAGTTGGTTCCTCATGTACAAACTGTACCAAGTATGTAGTTGATTCATTACGTACAAGTCTTACCAAGTATATAGTTGGTTCATTACGTACAAGTCTTACCAAGTATATGGTTGGTTCCTCGTGTACAAACTGTACCAGGAATACAGTTGGTTCCTCATGTACAATTTGTACCAGGTATGTAGTTGATTCATTACGTACACGTCTTACTAAGTATATAGTTGGTTCATTACGTACAAGTCTTACCAATTATATAGCTGGTTCCTCATGTACAAACTGTACCAAGTATATAGTTGGTTCCTCGTGTACAACTTGTGTCAGGTATATAGTTAGTTCATTACGTACGAACTGTAATAGGTATATACTTCGTTCCTCGTGTACAAACTGTACCAGGTATCTAGATGGTTCTTCGTGAACGTATTGTATCAGATATATAAGTTGTTCCTCACATACAAATTACATCAAGTATACACTTGGTTCCTCACATGTAAATTATATCAGATATACACTATGTTAAAGACATATGAATAGGTAGGTTATGCTCACAATAATAAAGGATTCAAGAATTTATTTGGCAGGTGAATATCTTTTAAAGCAATAAAAAAAGGCAACTGAAGAAAAAATTGCACAAATGAAGATCCGCAGAAACCAGAATTCAATACAGAAAACAACAAGATTTACTGAACGAGTTCTTGAGCAATTCCGACTACTTTCACATTAGTTAACGAACCAATTTAAATAAACTTCTCCCTTTACAAATAAGTTAAGTTTGATCGAATATTCACTAAGTTGGACTACATGGACAAGATTCAGTACGACAGTCTCTAAAGAACACTCCTATAGAACTGACTTGAATCCAGACAGAAACTAGACTGAATTTATACATTACCGAACAAAGCTCGAGTGAAGTTATGGTCATATATAGTCTGACTGGATTTATGTGTAGTTACATCAATCACAGACAGATTACAGGTTAATGACTATTTAACTCGTTTCTGAGGATGTCAGGTCAGCGAGCACGAAAATGGTCATCTTTCTAGTCATTCAATCCCTACGGTCACTAGCAGTTGATAATGGGCTTTTATGGACATCAAAATTTTAGATTTATAACTGTATTTTGCATCTTATGATAACAAAGTTATAAAAAACGTATATTTGATATTAAGAATGTCATAAATATACCGACTTGGTAACTCACGTACAAATTGTTTCAGTAAAAGATCTGGTTACAAATCATTTACGTAAGGCATTCAAAATAGAACAATTTAAATTTGTCTGTTTGTTGTTAAGCGCAAAGTACGCGATGGGTATCTGTACTCTGCTTACTGCGGGCATCGAAACCTGATTTTTAGTCTTATAAGCATTTGAAGTAATTTAACATTTTTGAGGCAATAGTTAGTGTTTGCTAAATTGTCATAATGTGAATGGTTAAAGACCTATAATACTTTTTTCTGATTATCCGGGAACTTACTGAACGTATTTTATTTGTTAAAATATTTTAATTGGTCATCAAATTAGAATAGTTTTGGTTTTACTAAATTACATGAAATATCAAAATTCCTAAAAACTAGTCATTTTTATTTTCTGTTTTGGCATAAATTTGACGTTTAAATATTTACTGCAATTTTTAAACAATACCTTATTTAGTATGAATTTGCAAGCAATGAACAAAGAATACTTTCTAAGTCTTGTCACACAGCAGTGGAGTGTTTTCTTAAGCTACTGGAAATCGAAAAGAAAAGTTTACACTGACCGCATGTGTTAAAAATATTTTTTTTAAGTTCGAGAGTTGACGGTATTTTTAGAATAAATTTCTGAATAAAAATTGTCATTCAAAAATTTTTAGCATATATCACTGGTTATGATGACAATTTGAGTAGTGTATATTCTACGCTTACTCTTTCATTGTGAAAGAGTATTTGAGGCTTTGTAGTACTTCAGATTTCTTAAGATAATATGAAACGTAACAGCTAAAGATGAAGATACCACATAACGGCCCCCCAGTGGCACAGTAT
>NW_013665768.1:832656-837494 GCF_000517525.1 Limulus polyphemus
AACAAACAAACAAACAAACCATATAACGACATGCAGAGAATTGCAGTTAGGAGCCAAATCAGTTTTCATCAGCCAAGCCAAACTATATTATCTGTAGAGCGTAGTTTGGAACAAAATCAGTTCTCATCAGCCAAGCCAAACTACTGTCTTGTCCAAAATGTTTGCATATTTTGTAACAAATATGATCATTATTATTCAGATGGAATACTATTATACACGACTGTTTCAATTTAAGTTTAATGCGAGTGTTATGATTTAGATAGTTTATATAGTGCGAGTGTTAAATTTAGTTATTTTTAGAAGCGATAGTTTATCGCAAGTTTCCTTACGTAACTGTTTAGAAATCATACATTGTGTAATTCAATAATTATTAATTGGCGATTGTTGTATTATTTCGCCAGGTTACTAGAACCTTCTAAGCTTTTCTCGTTGTTTCAATTGAGTATTATTGCATCATAATATCTCATAGAGTGTGGAACGTTCTAGGCCACTATCGGGCTATACTATGCGTCCAAAATGTAGTTCTAGTTAGTCAGCTAGATAAATAGATTTAGAGTGCATGATTGTGAGTTAAGCCATAAAAAGCGTACAGTGTCGATTTCTAAAGTGAAATTATCACAGATTGTATTGTAACAACAGAATAGAAAAGAAATAACTTGTCTTGACAATTGTGTTCTAAAGTAATTGAACCAGCCCATGTAGAATTTGTCGGAAAAGAAACAATTATTTAAAACTCTGGATACAGCTGTGATAACCAACAGCGAAACGAACATTTGTATATATGTTTGACTTGTTTTAATATATTATTTTAAAACAAGTGGACTGTGTGCTTTTTTGTTTATTGTTGAAATTTATTGCCTACAAGTCACAGACACTTACTGTAAAGAATCTGACCCATAAAAAAAACCTTGACAAATACACTTAGCACTGTAAAACTGGGAAATGTGTGTTAAATTAAACATCTGCATGTGTAATTCGTATAATGGACATCTTGAATGATTTATTAGAGCAGCAAACAATTTTATTAGACATCTGTAGAAAGATGTGCAATTCAGCATTTCACCTATCACAACAAAATCTTAACAAAACATATATAATTACAAATTACAAATAGCGTCTGTAACCTTATTACAGCTCATATTAAACATTCAGTACTTGGTTGGTCCTTCTCGTACTCTAATAACCTCCACAAGGCGACGAGGCATGCTGTCTATGAGGTTATCGATGTAATACTCCGTGATTTCATCTCAACTTGTTAGTAGAAAGCGCTGCAACTCAGCTACAGTAGTTAGTTAAGTGTTGTCGGTTAGAATTTTTCCCTCAGTTTTTCACAACATTTTTTCGTGAATTGCAATTTGGAGAATTTGCTAGCCATGTCAATCTTGTAATGTCCTCCTGGTCGAAATAATCCTGTATAATACGCGCAATGTGTGCAGTGGCATTGTCATCCTGAAACACAATGTAATCACCAAATCCTGCCCTAGCATCTGGCAGAAATATCGTCTCCATATGATACCCGTAGGAAGTGCCATTAACGTTTCTCTTGAGGATATGAAGAACAGTTTTTCCACCATGATGAATAACTGCCCAAACATGTACTGCACCACCCCTTGTGTGTTCCCTGTAAGAAAGACAGTCCTCCCACATCTGTTCTCCAGGCAAACGACGAACACGAATCCCACCATCAGCTTTAAAAAGCCGGAAACAGGATTCACCTGAGAAGATCACATATCATCAGTGTCCTAACTGCAAGTTGGCATGCTGTCTTGACCAAGTAACACGGTGACAGTGGTGAATTCTGATTAATATCAGCTTGCAGATAGACCTTGTAAAATAACCTTGTTTGATCAGTTTCCTATTCACTGTTCTTCAGGATACACTGGAATGAATGTGTTCATGCCATTCCTGTCGTAAGGTGTTGCAAGACTTCTTTCGACCTTGATGTGTTAACCTGATCAAAACAAGGTCATCTCGGGCAGTAGTTTTTCGGCGTTTACCAGTGGATTTTCCTTGAACAACTTTTCTTGTATTTCGATGACGTTTCGTGATTCTAGATAGAGTACACTGAATGTACTCCACTGTTCTGATAATGTCCGTTTGCTTCATACCATTTCTGGTCAGTCGAACAATTTGATGCTCTATAACTTTTGGCACATGACTTGGCATGATTCTACATCAAGTACAGAGAAATGGTCTGAACAAAGTGTTGATCTATTTCGAAAAAGATTATACCTAAAAACTGTCCTTTTATACAAAACAGGTGTCTATGTGGTTTTGACAGCCAAATACTCAAAACAACTAACACAGACCAGAATAACAACTCGTACATGTTTGTTTGATCATACGCTACTTTCTGTGTTACTACTCGGGCATTTACTCAATAAATACTCCATGCACGTAAACAATAACATCAATACAAAACAGTAGGCAAACATTTTGACCAAAACTGTATTTCAACAGAATATCATGGGTAGGAGCAAAATCAGTTCTCATCAGTCAAGCCAGATTCTGCAGTGGTCATGATATGTATTTCTTACGTATTCTATAAAATCCTAACCAGCCTCATTACTGAGTTTCAAAATTAGACTAATATTGAACATATTTTTGCACCTTATTAAATGTTTTTTTTTTATATTAAACAAAGAAAATGTACAGTTAAATTTAGGCTTTTATACTAAATTTATGATTCTATAAAACTTCCAACACTACTTACTTTCTTAATACTTTGCTAGTAAAATACAGTTAAAGAATTGGGAGTTTGTTTCGAGTTAATAAACCGTATTTTGTTAGAAGGAAGCCCTTGTAATGAAAACGTGATCCTTGAAAAGAAGCTTATTCACGAAGAAGCACACACCTGTGTTGTTGTTTTGTTTTATTTTCTTCAAGAGTAGGAGTTGCACATAAATATAGTTGGTGGGCTTTCCTCCACTAACCAATGTGTGCAACGTAAGTTTATCATATACTAGTTCTTGAGAACGTGACTGTTTCGATAATGTGACCATCTCAGTACTTCTTAAAGAAACCTTTACAAATATATTGAAGGATATGCAAACAACTTGAATTGTTTGTCAGGGATCTGATACAAATAAAAGTTCTTCAAAAGATAGAAAGTCAATAAGTTATCGAAATGTTTATGTACTATGTCACGGTAAAAAACAGTTGTTCCTGTTTCAGCTTCAGCTGTCATTTGTAACACACCTGATATTCCCGATTAAAGTACGTTTAAGTACACACTGACAACATTACGTATTTTGTTAATGCTATTCGTGTTTCAGCTACGATTGTTACTTATAATAGGACAATTGACCCTCTTTTATCAGGACTTAACTCATCACAAAGAATCTGACTGTTCCTCGTGTTTTATGTGCAGTCATCATACATAGAATTTTTGTTTCAGTAGTACTTCTCACCTATAATGTGACCTTATTCCTTCTTTAAATACACTTACGTCAGGACGTAACACATGATATATAATGCGATTGTTGCCATTGTTTCAACTATAATTGTTACTTACAAAATGGTTCTTGTTACTTCTACTTAAAATATGTTCACGTAAAAATCGTAACACAACACACATGAAATTAAAATGTTTCTACGGGATTGAGTACGTTCTACTAAAATGATTTTCAATATATGCAAATTATCCAGTCACGTAATAACCACAGTGATATAGAGTCGCGGAGGAACCGAATGTATCAAAACTAAATTTTGACATTGTTTGGCGTTACGTGGGTAGTTTGATACTACCGAAAAACTCTTTTTTTGACGTCAAATATTCATACAATTAGATCATAAAAATGTGTTCAGATAGGGCTTTAGAATTTACGAAACGGGTATATCCCTTATACTTTGGATTTGAGCACAAAGGAACGTGGATCAACATGGGGTTCAAAGACCATTCAGAAAGAAGCCTACAACAAGTTTTACTCCAGCCGTAGTAAGCAAAGTGCAGCATCTTGTACGAGGTGAGAAACAACGAGTACAAAGGTCAATGATAAAAGTCGTCTAACTCTCAAGCAACAGTACGCAACATGATGAACAATGATCTTCGTCAGTAAAAGCAACATAATTAATGTGTACACAAGTTGCTTACACGATATATATTTGTTCAACCATCGTATACCTCAAACGTCCAGAGAATGAAATTAGGAATTCATTAGGAATAGAAACAGTCAAGTCGCCAGACGCAGCACCTATGGATTTCTGTGCGATCGGACTTTTGAAACAGGAACTGGGAAACAGTTGTAGTTGTACACTAGATGGATTATGGAAAGCCGGAAAAGTAGGGGGGGGGGGCTTTAGATCTTTACGAATGAGCCTTGTATACAAAAAACTACGCTGCAGTGCTATTGTCAAAATGCACTGTCGTCAGACAAAATATGACTTTTATGATGTGATAAAGCTCGAAGAATGTTTTAATATGACGTCCTAAATCTTTTTTTTTTTACATTCCAAAGGTACATTATATTTTATATGTTTTAACAGTGTACGCACGGTTTATAGAATTGAACACTCTATCTAATAAATCACAATGCGTGAAAAAAACATGACTTTGTGATTTTGCAGTATCCAGGTCAAAAATATTTTATATTTCCAGTACGCTTGGATATAAGGTTTGTAAAAAAAATTAGTTTTATTAATATTCTATCTAAAACATTACTTGTTTGAAATATGATGTTGCGTTAACAAAGTCTTTTTTTTTTCAGCTTTTCTAGGAATAAAAGGTATTAAAGCCCGAAAGATTTGGCATTTATAGAACTTTCAGGAGAAATATGTATATAAAATTCAGATTGATAGGCAGGAAATTTTGATTTTTTTTATCTTTATCCTTCGATCTC
>NW_013665768.1:838008-849220 GCF_000517525.1 Limulus polyphemus
TAAACAAATGTTTAAACAACTCTCTACAATAATGAAAAGTACTTCCAGCTCAGGTAACCGCAGACCTTGACCTTAGGTCACGCCTACGTTGCTTAAGGTTAGTCAGTTCTAGTCCAAGTGTTCTATCCATATATTCCTGATCCTGGAATTCTATGGTAAATATTATAATTGATCTGAATCAAGTAAATATTAATCTAGTGGTAAGTAGAAATATTAGAGGATTAACAATAGATATAGCATATGGGCAAAACAAGGTTATTCTCTGGCTTTAAAAGAATGTCAAAGATCGGATATGCAAGCCTCTCTCTTTCTTCCACTTTTTTGTCGGTCATTAGACAGTAGGCAGATGACTGAGGATTAGATAGGTCTTAATTTTGCTACTATTTTTAATGGGGTGATAGGGGTTGCCCTAGAAATTACGTCAGTCACTCTTGTATCTGTAGTGGAAAAAAAATTATAGATAGTTTGACAAAAGAAGTTTAATTATTACACATTTATAAAGGTTACTGGGGGAGGGGTGATGTGCCTTGCCTGATATTTTATTTTATATTTTATGGTTTTAAAATTTAAAATTTATCAAGAAACCATTCACTTTAACTACGCACTAATAGCTAAACTTATTGTATTAAAATCTTAAATAATAACTCTCTGTTTAATTAACATACAAATTAGAATTCACATTATCTCTGCTATAACACTGATATATATTGATTTTGTTGGTATAAATAATATCTAGTGGGAGCCACCTCCAATCTGCGCCTTTTAACTTCAGGAAAATTAGCAGCTAGATTGTTAGTCGAAATAATAAATAATTCAAACTTAGTATTTTAATTTCAGGATAAGTTAACAGAATAACGCAACTAACAAAGATTATTAGTTTAAGTAATTAACAGGTATGTATCAAGCTTATTCTCTGCCTTTCAACTTGCTGCTATTTAACAGCATTAAAACTTTGTCCTCAATACAATTATCGCTATAACTTAGATAACACGTGCACTTTCAATATCTAATAAATCGTCCGCTTCAGTTTAAATTTTTTTTATCCCTATTTGACATTGCAGAACGTGTCGGAACGTGGATTGGAGGTTACGTGGTTCGCACTCCGTTACCATAAACAGAATTCACGAGTGACTATCAAATCTCACTATTCTCTCTGACAAGCGTAGCCCAAGAGTTGGCGGTGGGTGGTGTTGTCTAGCTGCTTTCCCTCTAATCTAATACTTCAGAATTAAAGATAACTAGTGCAGATAGCCATCGAGTAGCTCTGCACGAAATTCAACAAACAAACTTAATTACACCGTGTTTGTTGAACTTTATTAGTTTGATAGACTGGCATTTATTTATATCATCTATTTCTTCTAAGTATAACTTAATTTTGACATATTGACTTAGTTGTGAGTTGAAACTTATCGATTTTTTATATAAGTTTAATTAATTCCTTTAAGTCTTCTTAAATAGAAATATAAGACAATAAAAATATGCATCTTTACGATATTTGTTTTATTGTATGTTCCCAAGTAAGCTTCTTTTTATCATCAGTCAGTTAAAACTTGTTGTAACACACTTCTCTTTGGACGCAATTTATCAATCTTAAACCAATACTTAGAAAAAAAAATGGTTTCGTAATTAGAATCAGCTGTTATATTCTCCCGAAAACAACACCGCTTGGAAAATTTTTAGGAGCTGCTAAATAAAACAAATTTAATCTTAACTCAATCCAAAAGTAAATATTCAATGTTCATCGTATTCTCAAATTTGAAATTTGTAAGAGCTTATAGATATTGCCACTGTATCCAAATGTGTCCATCAACTTTTCAATTTAACTGCAATCGACTGAACCCAAGATAACATGTAAGGGAAAAAAGGTCAGTTCTCTTAAATGTTTAAAGCTACTTCTGACACAACAAAAGGTTTTCCATTGAAACGCGACTTAATAACTCTGAATAATAAACCTAGGTGTTTTACTATATTTTCTGCCCGGTGGCTCAGCGGTAAGTCTGAAGGCTTATGACGCTAAAAATTGGGTTTCGGGCAGAGCACAGCGAGTCCATTGTGTAGCTTTGCGCTAAACAACACACAATACTAAATTTCTCATTTTCTTAAGATTATCTTTTATCTGATTACTGTCAATATTTATTCCATTCAGGTTCACTTTTCCTTTCGCGTACCATACTTATTTAAATCTCAGAGAAGACTGGCATTGGAAAATGAATTAGAAATCAGAAACTTGAATTTAGAAAGTTGGTGCAGGCAACGATGAAATTAGAATAATGAACCATAGTCGCCGATCCTCAGAATAAAAGTAAAACACGGTGATTGATTGACCATATTTATTCTTGTCTCGTAAATCTACACTAACACTAATTTTAAAGCCTTATTCAAGGTTATTTACCGTAATTTAGTAACCCTATTTCTTCAGTTCCTAAAGCAATCCTCATGAACCTTTCATTTAATAATGTCCTTTTTAAAGCGAAATAATAAATTTAGTTGTTGTTGTTTAGCACAAAGCTACACAAAGGGCTATCTGTGCTCTGCCCACCACGGGTATCGAAACCCGGTTTCTAGCAGTATACGTCCGTAGACATACCACTGTGCCATATTGGAATTATATTTTTATGTTATGTCTTCATTCGTTTTATAAAGTTGTTCCAAGCTGTTAATTACAATTTTCATTTAATTGTTTAATACACAAGAGTAAACTTATTATTCGGATCCAGTGAAAATATAAATACTTTATTATAAAGTCACAAATTTTTGGTTGCTTAATGAATTAATCTTCTAATCCTTAGAAAATACTACAGTTGAATCAATCTGAAAGGCCACAATGGCCTAGTTGTTAGTTTGCCCAGACTATGAATCCGAAAATTAGTAGCTCGCGTCCTTTTGCAGCAAAAACGCGCTTTGTAACTTAGAGCCGTGAATGCGCTCTGTGGTATAGGAATATACCAGAAGTTTCTCCTTCATGTGTAACTAATATCTATTCTGAAGTTTTACTAGTTCTAAACATTTGTCGGTTTGACAAAAGACACGTAGTCCAGAAAACCATTAAGTTTCTCAGAATTAGTTTTGTCGTTTTCTTTATCATATCAAGTATCAACCTGTTGGCTCGCCACAAGGTTGCAGCGTTTTCCCGCTAGCTACTGTTCGACTAGATTATGTCTGTAAGTCCTAACTGATGAATGTTGTGAAAGGATGACTGGTTATGTGGTGACACAAACCACGACTGGATGACCGAGGACAGTTCCGAGAGAAGAAAGCCTAAAGTGCTATACACTGATTTCTTTCCTGCATATAAAATAAAGACTTGGCAATGTTAAACAAGCTAGTTACTTCAGACACACAAAAAAGAACATTGCCATGGTAAAAAAAAACATTGTATTTAAATATAAGTTATGTATCAGACTTTTATTTTTAGTACTGTAAAATAGTAGAAAGTGAAATATATATTGACTAATATTATTTGCCAGTGGCCTAAGAAATACTCCAAGAAAGGATTATTGTTGATATAACGATTACTACTTTCTAATTACATTACACACACACACATATACATGTGCGTGTATTATTTTGACACCATTTTGGTGTGAGCTAGCCACGACTTTGATGATGCAAAAATTAATTCTACCAGTAACCACACTAAAGGAATTCTTAAAAAGCATGTTTCATTGGGTATGTGATGGAGATATCAACCACGTCTATCTGACATGATAAGTAAGCCCATTTTTGTTGAAAAGAAGAACTTGAGTCTGAAAACAATAATGTGTTGTTTTTGTAGCTCAACATAAGTGTCATTTAACGAACCACACTGAGTAGACGATTTTGTTTTAACGTGGTGTCGCATTTGATAGTGTTTTACTGTGACAGCTTGAAAGCCGGAGTGTCCTGACGAATCGTGTCACATAATCAAGTTGGTTGCTTTTATCGAAACAACTTTCGTTGTCTGGTAAGCATAATATTGATTCGCGGATTTTGTTGTTGTTTTACGTTGTTATTTCTTATCTGAGAAATACAGTTTTCACCATATAGAATGGATTCGTGAAATCGACAATTCCTCTGTTTTATCCTCTCGTACGTTCTGAAATTGTTCTGTTTCGAATTGTTACGAATGAGCGTTTCTGCTCAAATACTATAGAGGGCTACTTGTTTTAATTCACACTATAGAGAAATTATTCTTCTACCTCTTAGTCTTACTTGACTGTTTTAGGGAATTATTTTGCTATTAAAATAAAAGATATATTGGAACTGTAAAGGTTTTATATTACTTCTTAATTGTTTTAAATAAAGCAAGCGTTTCCCACATATATAAATTAGAAATAACTTCCTATTTTAAAGGAAATTAGTGTTGTACATTTAGAGGTATAATTTCCTTCGAATTTAAAGGAGATAAAAGTTGTATAAACAGGAACCTTAGATAACTTGCCGTTTTAAATTAAATAAGCGTTGTCTGTATAGAGTATTTAGGAAACTTGTGTAAATGTATATATCAAGGGGCAGCGTGGCTAGTGCTTTGGTCCCGTAGATTAAAGGTTACGACTTCAAAGCTTGCTCGCGAGGTGTCTTTGTGTTCTTGGACGAGATATTTTACCCCAGTCTTTTCAGTTTATCTAGCTGTATAATGGATGCCAGCGGATAGCTGGAGGTTAACTAATAATAGTCACGTTGAGGAAGACTATGACACCCTTTTCATCCGCTTTTACCATTGAAAGTGGGGTTCAGGACCAGCTTCTGTGTCGACTATGCAGTGGATGGACGTAACTAACACGTATGTATATATATATATATAGAGAGAGAGAGAGAGAGAGAACAGATGTTTTACATATAGATGCTTTAGGTAACTTTCTTTGTATATAAACGTTAGGTGTTTAGAGCCTTTGAAAATTTCTTTAAAATATTTTCAGAATAATTATCAAATTTTGCTTAAAGCTTACACTTTTAATAGGAAGGTATTTCTAGGTTCTGTTGATTCAGTCCAGACTTCAGATTAACAATTATAAAACTTTCAAACGTGTAATTATTCTGTATCACCAATCCAACATATTAGTTATTTTTAGGTACTACGTCTTCGAACTTAAAAAACTTAAAATATTCTAACAATATATCTAAGAATGCATTTAATTTCAACCTGTGGTTAAATTCTGATCAATCTTAAAAATAACTTCGTTTCTACTTTAAAAAAGTACACTTTGTGCACATAAATGTCTTAGATAACTTTCTTTCAATCTTATAAGGAATGAACTTTGTATATATTGAAACGTTATATAATTATTTTCTCTTTAAAATAAATAAATAAACGCTGTACATACGTAGACCTTCAACAAGTTCTTAACTATTTCAAATAAAATACAGAACAATTAGGTCTGGCCATTGGGATAAACCTTGCATTTATTCAGTTTTATTTCTTTAGTACGTAGCATTTCAAAATCTTCTATTTTAAATTTATAACATTAGTAAATCAATGATAATTAATCGGCTTATATCTTGACGTTCAATAGTTAGCATGATTTCAATAAGTCTATATTCAAAATTGATTTGTCTGTAAAATGTAAACTCTATGGCTGAAAAAGTTAGAAGTGTTTGTCAATGATTGTAATTATGTATGTTACATCACATCACAAGTGTTTTAATGACAGACTACGTATTATAATTGTTATAAACACGCAGTTAGCCATTTAGGCACATTCACTATAGCATTTTCTAATCTTGTTCTTAATGTGTATTAATTATCTAAACAGTTTAAGTGCCAAAACAAAATTTCACAAAAGTGCTCACTATGAAATAAGAAAAGTTGATATGATTATGGTCCATATAAACACATTTTTTAAGAACTTATATATAAAATTGTAAGCTATACTCACCTTTTTATAACACCTTAAAGATATCCTTGTAACAAAAACTTGTTTGTTTTTTCTAATTTCAAGTTCAAGGGTATGTGGGCGTTGTATACAAGCTGGTTAAAGATAGGAATATTTGAAATTATGGTTGTACTTGTTAACAAATTGCCAATTTAAGATTAACATTAACCTAAGATGATGGAATTCAGCCCTCAAGCTCAAAGTCTTGAATGGCTAAAACACGACAAGACTATTTAAAGGATATCCAAGTCAGGTGGGTCTACTGTAACAGTTATTGACTTCATGCCGCTGCCGAGGATGATCTTCACTGATACGAAGGATTATCAGACCTTTGGATAATGGTTCATGGTTTTACAGATTATTCATAGTCTGAAAAGTTGTTCATGGTAATGATGGGTATGTTCACAGTTTCCATTTTGTCAGCAAAAGATTCGGAAAAGGAGATATACAAATGTAAAAAAATACGGAATTCGACATAAAATACCCTCCCTAAGCCGTAAACAAAATGTTCTCAACTCTTAAGAATAAAACCCAATCTTACAGAATGTTTGTTTCATGAGTAGGGAAAAAATAAATAGGGGACTTTCGGATGGGCATCAGCTGCAGCTCGCTGGAGACCCAAACTCAGACCCAAACAAAGCCGTCCTCGTGAAAAAAAAAAAAAAAGGCTTGCACAGCACTTCCAGACTTAAAATCTGATCATGAAGAGACGGGTTCCGTGATGTTTTCACATATCAAATTGGCTATCGAAAATTTGAATGCGCTAAGTGGATGTGATTCCTGTCAAACGTATTAATGGCTGTTCTGTCGTTAAATGGATGTTATTCCACTTGAATAAGTTCGTTTTGTGGAAAAAATAAATGGCTAAACATTCTACAAAAAAATACAGGCCTTACATACACGCTGCTTAAACTTTTGTCTAGACCCTGTGTTGTTGAAAAAGAAACATTCAAAGCTTATGTTCAATTGATGTTTTTTGTATATTCAGGAAAGATATATGACTCATTATATGCATTACGAAGAGAAGTTTTTCAATTTCAAAAATAACCTCAACAGTAGATGCATTTTCTGAACGCATAAAATCTGTACATTATCAGACATGCATATGCTTTCATGCAGATGACAAGAACCTAGATCTATCTTCAGTGATCAAAAAATGAAAGGAAATGTAAAAAAAAATAGACATTTAATTCCGGTGTAATGAACAAACGTCTAGCCGCAGATGATCTCCAAGAGTATGTTCGGTGTAGGTGTTAGAATGACTGTAGTGGTAAGAAGTGTAGGTGCAGACAAAAATGCAATGGTGTGCTTTGATGGGTGTACTTGCAATAAGAAGTGTGTGAATAGAAATTTCGCTTCTAAAGTGCAATAATAAGACTCAGACAGTGGATGAACACTGCAAAACCAAACATTTAAAATTAAACTTGGGCACAGTTTGATAAAAAAAAGTATCGAAAATTTTCTACAGCATAAATAATTAATTAGTATTTGTTGAAGTATCAGAATGAAATCAGTAAACGTTTTATATAATCAGGATCAAAAATGAAAATAGCGAATGGTCCAGAGCATGGCCTTTTATATCAAAAATCAAGATTAGAAACATTCTGGTATCTTAGTCTCTGGTAAGTCAAAAGGTCAGTCAACAAATGGGAAGAAAGGCTGCAAATTCAATGGTCACACATATTCCTTCTAAAAATGATTCTGATGCAGGATGTTAGGCAATAAAACAAGAACAGTGTTATTTATCCCACGTATAAATATTTACGCACACCTTATCTCTTTCAGGACCTTGGTAATTTCAGAATCACCCACCAGTCTTGATACAAATATTTAAATAGTATCTAGTTCTGTGTGAAAAAAATCATTAGATTACTATTTGTATCATTTTTTTAGATTCTCAAGTTTTTAAAACTTTGTTGTGTAACACTATTTAAAAAAAAAACAGTAAACATACTTACTTTCATTTTAGACTTTTTTGTTAAGCATCAGAAACTTTCAGTTTATATATATATATCCAATAATTGTTTTACATTTAATAAAATATTTATTTTAGCTCTTTCTCTTGCCAGCTGAAACAGAAGACTTCCCGCAATTAAAATCAAAAATACGACAAAACGGGCAAAGAATTATCCAAACCAATGACTTCACCATTCAAAATGATGCTACACTAATTTCTACACGAGTCGAAGAATGATATTTTGACAGCAATATATCTGATCAAGGTAAATTGATATCTGATTGTTATATAGTTATTAATGACAATTTCTTGTATCTTTGTGTCGTTTGAACGCAATTAAGTTAACAATATATTTGTGCCACCGTAAAAAAAATATTTAAGGCTCCTGTACATACAATGTTTTTTTACATTTTTAAGATACGAAGAAATTTATCTAAGTCCTTTAAACGTTCAATGTACATAATTAATTTCCTTTAAAACAGAAATAAAACTATGATGTATTTTCATGGGTGCAAGTGTGTCCCACTGTAACCATAAGGCCAATCTCTCGATTCCACTAGTCACATGTAATCCTATCGATTTACGTGTTTTTCGCGTAATTTTGATTCGTTCCGTTTATTCTAATTTTTCATGTTAGCGCCTTGGCTTGCGAGAAGTTGGCACTGGGGTATGAGTGTGAAAAGGTATAAAAATCGATAAATATTTTGTGTAGTGATTAGAGTGAAAATGATAGTTTACATATCACTGATGAATAAGAGGATTTCAAATAACTGGAGAAAATGACGTAGAAAGAAAGGTAGACATATGCTGGGAAGTATCTCTTCAAACACCGCTACTGATTTTCTAGTATTGTTACTGCTGACTATATCTGTATGTTGCTAAGTTTCCTAATGTAAATTGTCGTTTTAGTATTGTTCATAGCAGTATAAAGCACAAATGATCACTCACATCATGAAAAAAAAAGTTATTTTATCCATAGTTGCATTAACAGAAACGTAAGGACTAGGGAGTTTTTTTTATCCTCCCTAAATTTTAAACACCTTCGAGCCTATTGGAGGCTTTGTTCCTTGGTATCTTGTGGGGCTCTCGGGTGGGCCCTAAGACCCCTGGCTGAAAATCTATGCATCAGTCCAGATAAATTGTCATGATAAGCGGCTGAGAAAAATCTGGCTTCTAAATGTTAAGGACGGATTTAAGTTTTTCCCATCAATTTGTTTTGTTACGTTGACCATACTTCAAAGTTTTCAAACATGTCATTATTTATTCTCGATTACAGTACGTTAAAGTTCATAATCTTCTCTTTCCGATGATTCTTCAAGGTTATATAGCCCTTTTCAAATTTTCGGACCGGTCAAAGTTCTTAAGAACTCAGTGGGGGGTACATCAAATGTGAGTTCAACCAGTAAATTTACGGTTAAAGAAACAGTAATTGTAGATACATAAAAAACACCAAACTGACAATTTTTGATATTTTATTGGGAGGAATGAATATAAGCCTAGAAGCCAGAAAAAAATAATAATATAAAATATAAAAGTGTAAAGTTTGCAGTTCAGACACCTTTAGGTATGACAGAAAATGAAAGTTTGAATGTTTTTTTGAATTTTTATTCATGGAATAAGGTAAACAACCATTATATAACGTTAAAATATCAATTATTCAAAATGTTTGAATAAGATATATTTAAATATGATTATAATTATATTTTTCATTTAAATGTTTGAAATTCATTTGTGATTTTGCACGTAAAGTGGCATGAATGACCCACCTAGCCTAAAAGGTCTCTGCCAGTTGAAATGTTCTGTGAATGTATTAGTTTAACAAAAAGCGCAACACCTCCCTCAACTACCAGGCTTTCCGCTAGGCTTTTGCCTAGTAACAGCAACTCTCACAAACTGGCATTGTTATCTGCTCAAATACACGTGAAATCTTCTATCATTGTTTAGTTGCCGTGACAGAACTCCAGTTTCCATAAAATTCTTTCAGAATCCTCTGGCCATCGCTCTCGACCCTCAGGGAAGAGGGAGGATGATACGTTAATATGTCCAATACAAAATGTGTAATAAAAGTACATTTGTGCGGAATAAATATCAACGAAACATTCAACAATATATGCAAGGCTCAGAAATAGTTCAGTTTTACAAATCGAACGTATTGCAGTTCAAAACTAGTGAAAAAAACGAATGAAGCATACATCTTTCATTCTGAAATAAGCTATTTATTGTGACCTCACGTTATTCATAGTAAGTCACAATACCTATGAATATTTCATAATCCTTCACTAAACATTGGGTACACCATGTTTTTCTCCAAGATTAAAAAGCAGACTTCATCTCATTCAGTGAAAAATTATGTTTTTATAAGTATTTCGGCTTAAAAGTAAAGCTAACATATCATTTCCATCATTAAATCACCCAGTATGCATCCTGTTTTTCTTTAAGCTGCTCTGAGCCAATTATGTAGTATTTACCCAATACATGCACCTTAACGTTCTGAATAATGTGCTTTGTTGCCTGAAAATTGTGCTCTCTGCATATTTATATTCGAGTATGTAGTAATATGTACATATCAATTCGCACATGATGTATAATATACGTTCATTGCCGTATACATAAATAAATAAAATATTTTAGATAAACGTATGTAATAGCGTATGATGAGAACCATCAAGTAACAATATCTTATCTGACTTAAACACTGTATCCATACTTTCGAATACTATATTACCACATTGAGCCAGAAAATTCATTCTGAATAATACCAAGAATATATATATATATATTGCAATCACAGGAGAAATTTAGCAGACGTAGACCCTTTAATTGTGCTTCACATAACTTGTATCACAGTTTGTTGTCAACTGTAGCGTAGACTGTCATACAAAATGATCAATGTAGGAAAGACACGGTGGATGATAGTGAAAACACGTTCATTGCTTTAGCCAAACATCTGTGGCCACACTGTCTCCTATACATTTTTTAAAAAATCAGTATAGTTGACAATGCAAAACATTTTTAAGATCACAATAAAAAAAAGACTCTTACACCTTGATTTACGACAGTTCAAATTACTTCTCGTGCTGAATAAAGGTAGAACCTACAAGACCCAAAGGTATGAATCATGTGTAAATTCAACAGTAAACTCAATAAGTTTCGGTCAGCCTATCAGGTCAGTATCCACTATTGTTGCCAGTGAAGTTCATCTCAATGCTCAGAAAGTGACGATTTCAAAATTCTTTCAGCCTACTGATCCATTATAATGATTAATTATCATTGACTGTCTCATCAACTGTCATTATTCTAGGAATTATGTATTTAATAGTATGAGCTATCCTTGGTGAATTAGTGAAATTTAGGTAACCTGCACATATCCACGGTATATAGCTCAAAACGTGAGGAATACAAG
>NW_013665768.1:849414-855439 GCF_000517525.1 Limulus polyphemus
AGTTGTAAGCCGATGATTATGTCATGGCTGATTTTCTGAACGGCTGGACTGCACTATAATCAGTTCATTCTCTTCCAACTCATTGTGAAAAGTTCTGATTCCTCGTCAAGGTAGCTTAAACTTGCTAACGTGTTCAACATATTAATTATCAACTATCAACAATTACAGCTCTTAACTTGATAGAAGGAACTGCTGAAGTATGAGATTAGCACCAGTCAACCCAGAATAAAGTTGCTTTACAGAGTCATATCTTAGATGCAATTTTTGTAAGATTTTATCCCTGTTATCAAGTATCACTTCATTCAAGAGCTTCACAGTATTGAGCACCGAAACATTCAACTTCAGCATCAAATGTTGCACTTGCCTAAAATGCTTCCAGAAATTATCCAGGTCCTCTTTTGCACTAATTCTGAGTGATTGGCTGTGATTAGATTTACTGGCAGTAAGGATTGATCAAGAAAATGGGCATAGACAAGTAAAGGTAAAAATGTTTCACTCGGAAGCAAACACACTGTTAATGTACTTAACTATAAAATATATATTTTAAAGGTATATTTTAAAGTAGTTAAACGTTTAGTTAACTATAAAATGTTTGTTTAAAGTTAAGCACAAAGCTACACAATGGGCTATCTGTGCTCTGCCCACCACGGGTATCGAAACCCGGTTTCTAGCGTTGTAAGTCCGCAGACATACCGCTGTGCTACTGGGTGGCAACAAAAAAATGAAAATGTTCTGAAGGTATGTGTTAATATAATTAAATATTCTTCACAATACCACCAGCTCTTTTTAATAACAGTGATTGGACTGACAGAACTTAAACAAGTTGTTAGGCAAGTGCGCTCAGTGAGACCAAGGATTATTTTGACGAGCTAATTACTTTAATTGTGAGTATTTTTAATTCGAAGGTCTACCAGGATTTCTCAGAATGCTGCATCACTCACATCAGTCAACTAATTCCATTAAATAAGAAAAAGAAATTTGGGGCTTGCAGTATCTCTATCTCCACATGTATCAACACGCCAGACAGTTGATAAAGATTCATACTTAACTTACCTACATGTTGACCACAAATAGAAAAACAACATACTCGTACCTGTTCTCCTGACTTTATGTGACTGCCAAAGATCAGAATTAGTACATTTCAAGGTTGAGTACACCCTATTTGTGCAAATATTCTAATTATTTACGGATACCTGTATCGGAATTCTGAAAAATGTACCTAATTAAAAACTAATTTAGTTTCGAAGTTGCGATAGGGCAACAGCCCTGATGTTTGAATGCTACGTATATACATATATATATAAGTTTTGGGTAACTTTCTTTTAACTTTAAAGGAAATAAAAATTTTACATATAGAAACTTTAAGTTACTTAATTTTTGCTTTAAAAGAGATGAACATACTATATATATGAAGTTTATTAACTCTGGTATACGCATACATTTCTAAAAAAGATAAGCCTGACTGCGTCTTTTAAGATAGTCAGATAGAACTCACAAAATCTGCTTTTAACACCTTGTTTGGTTGATTGCTGTTAAGCACAAAGCTACACAATGAGTTATCTGCGCCCTGCCTACCACGAGTATCAAAGCTCGATTTTTGGCGTTGTAAGCCTGCAGACTTACTGCTAAGCCACTTGGAACATATGTTAGGCGTAACAGAATTAAATACTATCGCAAGTTCATAACTGATTCAAAAATAAAATGTTCGTAGAACGTGTATTAATCCCTTAAATTATGTTTTTACTTCTTCCTTTTTATTCATTGCATTACTCATTTTTTTAACAAGATGCTATTGTTGTTTTTTAAGTTATCATTTTGAATTTCTTTTTTCTTCTTTTTCCACACTAAAAGATCTTAGTCATAAAACAAGTTTTTCTGAAGCATTCGTAGAGTTCAATTTATTTGAAGGCATAAAAACATTTTAGCATAAGAACTCCACCGGGGTTTTTTAGCAAATTTTAAAACATAAAACCTAAAAGTTTGTTTTGACCTTTCTCTTAACATATCCAAAGTCCCACTTCTGTGAATTTTATACCATTAACGTGCTACGTAAATAATGTTCTTTTGCTGAATTTCATTTTTTTTCTTACTTTTTTCAATATAAAATGCTTTTTAGTTTATATCAGCAGCGATGAAAATATAGTTAATTTGTGACAATGATGACCCCTAGCGATAAAGTATGAGGTATTATTATAAAATGATTATTTGCTTCAATTAAGATTCTGAAGTTTTTCTTGTGATTTTCTCTAGAAAACACAACATTCCAAGACTTAAGTTACACTTCTACAACAAAAAACTAAATTTAGTTTCCTGTAAGCTCTGTATACTGGTAACATTTAATACAATATATCGTATACTGAGTTACCTGCGTGATATCTTCAAGCGACCTAACACGATGTCATCCTATAAAATTCCGATGACGCCAAACGTAAGATAAAATCACCATGGTAACCAAGAGAAGCAACAAGGAATGTATCTAGGATGCCTTCTGAAATTAGGTTATTACTAAGTAAATAACATTCCCCGAACTTCAGTTATCCATACCGAAAATCAAAAGTGACTCTAACAAATACTAAAGGTTAAAACAGAAAGAAAATAAAGTATATCTACTTGAGACTGCTGATTAGATATATTCCATGACCTGAAATCTTTTTGTTCGACTTATTTGAGGAGTTATTCTAGTATATAATAAGTGTGTTTCATACACTTGGACTTAAATATAAATAGGCATAACTTCCATAGCGTATTATCCTAAATAACCAAACCAAATTAAAATTTGAGATAGAAAAGCAGTTACCACACTTCAATTATTACAACTATTTTATTTGTTTGTTTAATGGTTATTATCTGTCTCGAATTTACTATTATCTCATGATAATTTGCTGGTCTTGGTTCCACATTTCGCTGTTGAAAAAACATCCAGACATATGAACAGACAAGTCTTAGCTTTATTGTAGCAAGCGATAACTCACATTCCAAATGCTATTTTGTACGCTCTGTGGATCGATCGCTATCATGCTTAAAAATATCACATTCATTTATTTCCAAGAACTTGTAGTTCATAGAATAGTTTCGAAATGGAACGTTCAGTGCACGTTGCGTCATCTATCGCATAAAACAAAAGTTCTCTGAGCAACAGATGGAGTTAAGTACAACAATGAAAGTTGAGTAAATACGAAGTTTTCAACCACGCAAATCCTGATTGTTTTCACCAGCTTTAAGATGCTTTTTATTAAAACTTAAATCTAGCACAAATAGCAAAAGATACACTAATCTAAAACATCAAGAAAATTGGTGAAATGGGAAATTAATAAATAAAAAACTATATGAAGAAAGGTGAGATGAAAATAAAAATAATAGATAGTAAGGAATTCTTCAAATACATTAAGGATAAGTAAAATGTTAGGATGAGAATAAGATCTTTGAGGGATGAAAGTGTAAGACTAATATCAGATAATTATGGGATGATAGAGTTATTAGATTTTACTTTTCTTGGAAACAGTAGAAAAAAAAGAGAGAGAAAACATAAAAAATCGAAAGGTTTTAATATTACCTGTTTTAGTATACAGATTATGTCAATACCAAAAATGTAAATTCAACCAAAAAACTATTGAAATCATAATATTCGTCCTTTTCTAGTGTATTACTGATGCAAAGCCCTCAATCTATGTCCTAGAGGTAGCAAAAAATTTAAATCCATCTTAAAGTTTTCGAACTTTTTTTTTTCTCTGAGCTCGCCCAATAACTCAATATAAATTTTACGAGTTCTAATTTGAAGAGGGAAGGAATGTTATATTGGGGAAAAACATGTGTGTGTATGTGTTTTGTATAGCAAAGCCACATCGGGCTATCTGCTATGCCTATCGAGGGGAATCGAACCCCTGATTTTAAGCATTGTACTTACCGTAGACTTACAGCTGTCTCGCCGGGGGATAGGAAAAAATGTGACATATGAAACATGTTTGCCCGTACGAGACAACAAATCATCTTCCACGATCAGATTCAATGGCATTTCTAGGGTTTATTATTGAGGAAGTGGGTATAAAGGGAGAAAAGAGTTAATTTGGGGCAGAAAAATTAACACTTTCATGTCATAGGGAGAATCAATATGTAAATAATTTTAAAATTTTAAAAGCCTATACCTTAGAGGGGGCTGCTGGGGGCAGAGCTCTACAATGGGGTCTTCCGCCACCCTGATGGAAACGCCCCTGACAAGCTGAATACTGCAGTTTCAAGCTGTATCAGTTCAGCTAGATCGAGGGTAAAAAATATTCTCGAAATGTTGTGGGAAACTACGCCAAGTATGTGAAACTGAGCAACTGGAGCCCCAAATAAAGCTCATAAGCGTTTAACTATAATCTTATTGTTTATATATATGAATGCCAAGTGCACAGCGCACCTATAAAACAATGTTGTACTCTGCAAGAAATATTATAATTACAAACACTTTGAGCTTTCTATCTCGATCATTTCTATTATCAACCACCATAATTTCACATACTCTGATGAAATTTGCTCTCAATATGTCACATGGAGTAGTTTAACCAGTCAAAAGTTCGAATTCCGATATTTTTTCATGTGAAATGTCTATCCTGGGAACCATAAGTGCATTCACGATTCACAACACTACCATCTGTACTTTCTGCTGGTGTGGCACTGTGTGATTTGTTAGATGACAGTGAAGCACAGTGTAAATTATCAACATGTGACTGTACTCTGGTTAAGTTCGATTTCATACAATAGAAGGGGGCAATCCCAAAATATCTGCATTTTATGAACATTTTAATCAATGTTTCCACAATTATTTTCAATACTATATGTATCTATGTATTTATATAGACATATAAATCGTACATTTGCCCTACAGAGCACCACCACTACAATATTCTGCGGTCTTGTTTTTCAATTTGCCCCTGCACAGTGTTGCATTATTTGAATATACCAGACCTTTATATTTTCTTATGATATTATAGTATTTTTTTTCGAATTTATTATTCGTTCCGTTTATGGGAAGAATCAGATCGTGCTCCTAAATGAATATACTCTCCTCAATGACTCACATACACCCATTCTCGATCTCTCTCTCTCCAAAAATACTGTATAATATTTTTGAGTTAGTGAGAATAATGCCCTATGAGCGACAGTTTATCTGGGGAAGGTAAGCCTCCCCAAGCTTCTTATACACGCTGCCCTTGGTCCTACCTATGTTGTAATGACTTCTTGTGAGCTAAGAAACATTGCATTTAGCAGGTCTTGAACTTCCTTCACATCTAGTCAGTTCAAGCTGGTATATGATTTCAGCTTGAATGGTTAGAAAAAAAGAACTAGTAAAAGTGATCATCCAATTTAAGTAGACAGGAAGTACACACACTGTGTTTGTGTTTCATTTTAATAATGAAGATTGTGGATTTTTGTTTTACCCTTTGTGTCCAATCTCTTTATTTCATTTTATATTGATTCACTAAGAGATTTAGAACTACTTTATAATGCATACCTTGAGGAATCTCCTGCTATCTAGCGAACCTATCCTATACTGCTCTATGTTAATTCAGCTTTAAATGGATATACCACAACTGATGAAACACTCGAAACTGTTCTAAATCAGCGACAAGTGATGAATTTCAATTCATTTTATTTCTAGGATATAACAAGAGACATATGTCCTATCTAAGTTATATTGTTATTTACAATGTACTTACTCTAAATTAGATATAGGAATTATTTTTTTATGTACTCGATCCTGTTCTCTAAAATATTCATCCAAATCCTTCTTAAGCTTTTTCAATGTTGCAGCTATTATCACACCTGAAGGCAAATTATTCTACGACCTGAAAACCTTATCGGAAAAGTAACACTTTGTTCTCCATATCTTAAACTTGTTTCTTCTAGTTTTAATAGATTTATGAATTATAAACCTCTTTTATATTCCCTTTAATTCTAAGATTATTTAATAGGCTGGGCCCTGGAGCGGACCGGCCGTAATAGTAGTCGGTGTAATCACCGGCTGGGCCCACAGCTATAAAGG